>NW_024543062.1:1997500-2225000 GCF_018167655.1 Microtus oregoni
CTGCCTAATCTAAATTGGAGCTATTAATATTTCCTGAGGAGCTGGGAGAGATTAAAAGGGGAGGGGCCACAGTACTCACAAGCTCCTCACAGCCCTTCCCTTCTCTGGGAGTTCAATCACTGCCATCTAAGAGGGAAACCAATGGTTAGAGGTGTGACTTATTTATTATTTATTTATTTATTTATTTATGTTTATGGTGTTTTGAGACAGACTTTCTCTGTGAAACAGCCCTGGCTGTCCTGGAACTCTAGACCAGGCTCTACCTGCCTCTGCCTCCCAAGTGCTAGAATTAAAGGTGTGCTCCACCACCACCCTGCCAGGTGTGGCTTCTTGTTTGGTGTTTCTGCAGAAACTTGCCCAGGGGACTTCCTGATCCACACAGCAATTTCTAGGTCAGTCAAGGCTACATAGTGAGACTTTGTCTCAAAGCAACAAAATACCCCCAAACAGCCAAACTATAACAATATAATATAACTTAGCTTTGGGAGGAGGTGAGCTTAAACAACAGGCATTGATTTTCTCAGTTTTGAGAGTTGAAAATTCAAGATCCAGGAGCTAGGTGTTCTGGTTTCTTCTAAAACTGTGTCCTGAGCTTGCAGTGGTTGATCTCCTGGTTGCTCTCAATGGTTCTTGAATGGCCTTTCTTCTGTTTCTCTGTACACCTACACTTAAAAACAAAACAAAACAAACAAAACCATAAAGGGCTAGCTGCTACCAAGCACTGGTGAGGTTCACAGATAATATATGAGCGTGTGTGTGCACAGGCCTCCACATGTACATGCTCATGTGTGGGTGCTGAGGGACAATGGTGTGTACCCTGTCACTTGTATTTTAATAAAATGCTGATTGGCCAGTGGCCAGGCAGGAAGCAGAGACGGGTCAACAAGAATTCTAGGAAGAGGGAAGTTTCAGGCTGCAGTTGTCACCCAGACACAGAGGAAGCAAGATGTGACTGCCTTGCCAATAAAGGTACCAAGCCATGTGGCTAACACAGACAAGAATTATGGGCTAATACAAGTTATAAGAGTTAATAAGAAGCCTGAGCTAATAGGCCAATCAGTTTGTGATTAATGTACAGCTCTGTATGTTTATTTGGGACTAAACGGCTGTGCAGGATCAGACAGAACAGAAACTTCCACATGGGTGTGCATGTGGAAGCCAGAGGTTGATGTCAAACATCTTCCTTGCTCATTCTCCACCCTATGTACTGAGACAAGGACTCTCACTTGAATCTGGGGTTTAATGATTTGTGTGATCTAACTAGGCAGCTTGCCCCACCCTGCCACCAGGGGTTCCTTGTCTCCGCCTCCTGGGTGATGGGATTACAGGTAGACCATCAGAGATTCCTTGGTGGGTGCTGGGAATCTGAATTTTGGTCCTCACATATGCACTGTAGGTGTTTTTATGTACTGAGCCTGCACAGAGAACTTGTTTTTAGACTTTTATATTATTTTAAATTATGCATGTGTGTGCATGTGTGTGCGTGTGTGTGCGTGTGTGCATGTGCACACGAGTGCAGGTGCCTTTAGAGACCCCTAATCTTGGATCTCCTTGGAGATGGAATTACAGGCTCTTCTGAGCTGTCCGACCTGGGTGCTGGGAACTGAATCCAGGTCCTTTGCAAGAACAATACATGGTCTAAACCACTAAGCCATCTCTCCAGCCTGCACAGAGGATTTTTAATGCAAGGAGGCTGCTCTGCATGATCCCATCATGGAGACCACCTTGCATGTTACCCACTGGCCCAATCCTGTAAGACAGAATGCATAGTAAGGGTGAAGCCCAGCCTCTGCTGTGGGCTGTGCAATGCTGACAGTGATAAGTGCATGCAGGCTTTGCAGCTGAAACACGTGTCACTCTGGTGGGGAATCTTGACATGGGGGAGGTGTACACAGAGGCAAGGGGCAGATACAAATTCTCCGTGTCCTTTCCTCGATTTTCCTGTGAACCTAAAACATCTCTTTAAAAGTACTCTTGGAGATAGGAATGTAGTTTGTTTGGTAGTGCTGATCTGAAGTGCACAAAGCCCTGGGTTTGAACCCCAGAACTGCATAAAACTGGGCATGCTGGCATGGGAAGCTCAAGACTGGAAGACATAGAAGCTTCAAGGTCATCCTTGTCTATATAGTAAGTTCAAGGCCAGCCTGTGCTACCTGAGATCCTGTCAAAAAAAAAAAACTATTGAAAAATATCTCATCACAAAATTCTTTGTTTGTTTTTGTTTGCATGTTTAAGACAGTGTCTCAGTTTATAACACAGGCTGGCTGGAAACTTGACAACTTGACTCTAAAACCCAGTCTGGCTTCAAATTCATAGCAATCCTCCTGCCTCTATTTCCACCTAGTGCTTGGATTGTACCACTACGTCCAGCGCCACAAATTCTTTATAAAGCGGGGCCAACTCAGGGCATTATAAATAAATTATCAATGTCATAAAATCAGAGTGCGATGTCTATCTGTTTGGTGGAGGGCAGCGGAGACTCTGCCACTAAATGAGGGACGGGAATGAAAAGCTCGGAAAGAGGCAAACCTTGGACATGTGTCTAAAAATAACACCTGTTTCCCCTTCTGGGTTTTAATTATTTCACCACCCCCGGTGAGCTGTCTGCGAGCTGAGTCAGGAATCTTCCTCCCAGCGTCTCCGGAAGCCCCTGACACTTGGTTTGTTGCTTTATTTAAAGCAAGCATGAGGCAGAGGAGGGAATGGGGAACTCAGAACTGGGAGGGAATTTGGCAGGTGTTGTCAAACTCACCTACAGCTGTCAGCAGAACACCCATTCCCTAAACAGCTGTGGTCACAGACAACAGCCCCTGCTTTGGGTCTCGGGCCACCAGGGGGAGGGGGTTGGGGGGTGAAGTTTCGCTGAAAGCCTCACTCTTCTGAGGGAATCAACACTGAGGGAGAGTAGACTGCTTTTCTGGCCTGGAATGGTGGCTCACACCTGTGAACTTAGCAGGAGGTTGAGGCAAGAGGATTACTGCATGTTTAAGCCCAGCCTGGGCCATGTATTGAGTTCCAGACTGGCCTGGCCTCCAGAACAGAACCTTATCTCTAACAAACACATCATCAAAATCTTCTTTTCTAGATGATTCCCACAGGCATCACGTTGAGGAAACAAAGCCAGCCATCATGGTGAAAATGCGACAGAATTCCGAGTGATACTTCCAGGCGACACTCAAAACACTGAACTCAACAAGGACCATGGCTATCACGACACTGATTTCCTTTGGTGGAGCTTCATTGAGAGGAATCTTCTGGATTTCATACTGTATTGTGGATTTGTTTGGTTTGTAAATATTCATCGAGTTGGCTGGGTGTGTACCTCAGCTGGCCCAGCATGCTTGAAGCCCTAGCTTAGATCACCTGCACCACATGGGGTCATGTGTGGTGGCACAAGCCTGTAATCCCAGAAACTGTGGGGAGTGGAGGCAGGCAAAGCAAGAATCAGTCATCCTCAGCTACATTGCAAGCTTGAGACCATCCTGGACTACATTAGGCCTTGTCTCAAAGAAATAAATATCAAGTTGTAGCACTTATGTGGAGGTTTACTACATGTGTGTTCTACCTTGGTTATGAGGCAGAGTGGGACTAGGTAGCTGAAGCTGTCCTAGTATGTATGACCCTCCTACACTGGCCTTTTAAGAACAGATGTGTACTGCCACACACAGGTATACATGTGTGGGTTTGTGTATGTGGGTTTGCACATGCCTGTGGAAGCCAGAGGTCAATGTTAAGTATCTTCTTCCATTGCATTCTATCTTATTTGTTTGTTTGTTTGTTATGTGTATGTGTGTTTGTGCTGAGTGTGTGTGTATGTGTTATGCACATTGGGAGGCCAGACCAAAACAATGGGCTCCTGCTGTATCACTCTGCCTTATCATCTTCAAACGGTCTGTCCCACAACCTGGAATGAGTCTGGGTCTGGTGGTTAACAAGCCCTGGCAACCATCTCCTCCCCAGCCTGCTCAATGCTGTGGTTTCCAGCAGGCATGCAGACACTCAACTTTTTACTTAGGTCCTGAGTGTTTGAACTAAGGTCTCTGTGACTGCATAGCCAGCACTCTTGCCCACAGAGCAAAGTCTATGCAGAACCCAACAGTGCATGGTTTTTTTTTTTTTTTTTTTTTTTTTGAGACAGGGCCTCTCACTGAACCCAGAGCTCACTGATTGGCTGGACTGACTGGCCATCTAGTTCTGGAGCTTAGCTCATCTTTGTACATCCCTCCCAGTGTGTCACCACACCTGGACATTAAATGTGCATGCTGGGATGTGGACTAGGTCTTCCTGCTTGTGTGGCTGGCATATTACTGTCTCCCTCACTCCGCAAGCGGGCATTTTATATGATATTAGTCTCCCCCAACTCCATCTCTCTCTGAAAATGCTCACCCTGCAGAAATACATAGAGAATAAGACTCATCCTTACCAGGAGAAGCAGGACTTCAGGGGCTCTGCATCCGCTCACTGCTTCTCTCCCTCTCTAGGTGTGGGCACAATCCAGGTTGAACATTCTGGTTCTCATTTTCGTTTGCAGACCTTTCCTATATATGTACTGTCTGTCGTCATGAAAGATGCCCTGTGTTGCTTTGCTGGCTTTTAAACTGTGTATAAAATGTATCTTATAGTTTGAATCACTGTTGCTTTTCAAGGGAGAGATTCCTGTAGAGGGTTTTCCATACCTGCCTGTGAAGCTCTGTTTCATTCATTTTAACTACTGTGTAGAACTCTGCTGAGCGGAGGGTTGTAGCATGGTTCAGAGCAATGCTTCTTCAATTCTGTCCACTTGAGATCCCTTGTCACCCAAGACATTTTAAACCCAGGCACGTAGTTAGATGTGGTAGTTAGTATTAACGGTCAGCTTGGCAGGTTCTAGACTGGGGAGATGAGCCCCAGGGCATGCTGGGGAGGGATTACCTTGATTGCATGATGTGGGAAGGCCTGTTCAATGTGGGTGGCTCCATTTCCTGGCTAGGATCCTAAACTGTACAGGTGGAGGAGGAGAGCTAAACAGCAGTGGCGGCAGCGGCAGCAGCAACAGCAGCAGAAGCGGCAGCAACAGCAACAGCAGCAGCAGAAACAGCAGCAGCAGAAGCAGAAGCAACAGCAGCAGCAGAAACAGCAGCAGCAGAAGCAGCAGCAACAGCAGCAGCAGAAACAGCAGCAGAAGCAGCAGCAATAACAGCAGAAGCAACAACAGCAGAAGCAGCAGCAACAACAGCAGAAGCAGCAGCAGCAGAAGCAGCAGCAACAGAAGCAGCAGCAACAACAGCAGAAGCAGCAGCAACAGCAGCAGAAGCAGCAGCAGCATTAGTTCACTGCTCTTCTTCCTGACTGTGGGCGGGGTGTGACCAGCTGTTTCAAGCTCTGGCCTCCTTGACTTCTTGGCCATGAGGAGATGTGCTCTTGAACTGTGAGCAAGAATAAACCCCTCTCCTTAAGTTGCTTGTCGGAGTGTTTTACCACAGGAACAGGACAGGAAACTAAGACTCTATGTGTATAAAATAAATGCTTACCAAACCAAACTTTTGCTGACAATAACAAAGAGCTGGGATTACAGGTGGCTGCCATGCCCACCCCACTTTAATGCGGGTTCGGGGTTCTGAGCTCCATTCCTCATACTCGTGCAGCCCGCACTGCATCCACCGAGCCATCAGCTATCTTAACCCCAGATACACTGATCTGACACTTACATGCTGTAGAATGATGATTAGAAAATGTTGCTTTTGCTTTTCATAGCAAAGCCACTGTATTTCTACAGAAGCAGAGGACTTTGTATGTCCAATAGAAACACTGCAGCTCATCACATGCACCAGTTTTGTTCCTGAGCCAGCGAGGCCTCACAGTGTAGAGTGCTCGTGTCCTGTGTCTCAAAACAAGGCTGCAGTGATGTCCCACAATGCAACATGGGTGAGTGTTGCCCAAACACCTTGAAGTCATTATGAGTTTGAGCTCTCAATCAGTCTTTGGTTATTGTGTGCTCAGAACCCCTTGACTGTTGCTAAACATTTAGTTACCTACAGTTTAAGAAGGTGGGTGTAAATGATTACCCATATGAACCTATGGGATGTCAGTTGTAGCGGTCAACTTGACAGCATCTAGGATCACCTGGAAAAAGAATCTTGGTGGGATTGTCTAGATCAGGTTGGCTGGTGGGCATGTCTGGAAGTTTGTCTCCGATACATAAATTGATCCGAGGATACCCAGCCTGGAAGTGGGCAGCATTATTTCCCAAGGTTGTACCCTGGGCTGCACAAGAGTAGAGAAAGCTAGCTGAGTGCTAAACATGACCACATTCATTCTCTCTCTGCTCTTGACCGTGGGTGTTCCATGACTGGCTGCTTCAAGTTCCTGCCTTCTTGACCTCCCTGTTGTGATGGGCTCCTGGCATTGGGAGCTAAAATAACGCGTTCACTTCTTTGCCAGGGTATTTTTTTCACAGCAACAGAAATGAAACCAGAACACTTTGCATCTCTATTTATTTACTCCCTCCCGTTTCTATTTTCCATTCACTTTGAAAGTTAATCTTGCTAGAGGCTTATTTGTTTAAGTAAAATAAATGACTTAAAAATTTCCTTTTGGGGGCTGGAGAGACACCTCAGCTGTTAAGTTTGCTGGCTGCTCTTCCAGAGAACCTAGGTTTGTTGCCAGCATCCACTGGACAGCTCACAACCATCTGTAACTCTGGTTTTAGGGGACTTGGATACTCTCTCTTGGTCTCATCAATAACAAGGCATGCATGTAGTCCATAGGTGTACAGGCAGGTAAAACATGTTTGCCCATAAAATTAATTTAAAAATTAAAAATAAATTGAAAAAATCCTTTTTTAAACATACCTTTTCTGCCTCATTATTTTCCTTAATTTTAGGCTTCTGATCAAAATCCAGAAGTATTATTATTAAATACAATTTTTAAAAAGATTATGATCAGGAAGTTTGTCTCATACCCATGGTCCTGGCACCTGGGATACCGAGGCTTGAGGATCACAAATTTGAGAGCAGCCTGTACTACATAGTGAGATCCTATCCAATATTCCTTATTTCTTGTTTTTCATATCTTTCTTCTGTGTTTGATTTCTTCTTATTTTCTGGTAATAAATCTTTACTACTCTTCTGAAAATGGCTGTTTGTGTCTTTGTAGCTAAATGATAGTTCATATATATATATATATATAATCTCGGATAAGTCTCTCTCTCTCCCTTTGTTGCCCATATTGGACCCAAATTTTTGAACTCAAGGGATTCTCCTGTCTCAACCTCACAAGGGGCCATGGCTATAGAGACCTACCGATAAGAAAGGTACTTTAAAGAATTTCGCATTGCTCCTTGTGGTATTTCTTAATTAGAGATATAGTGCAGTTGTTTGAAAAGGGCTAATTTCTATTAATGAATGAATTTTGCTTATGTTGCCTACTGTGTTACCTTCTTCAAAGAGTACGAAGTATGCAGCAAGCACTCAATGAATGTTTAAACATCAAATGAAAGAGAACAACACCGTCTAGAATGTGACAGTGCCTTGCCCTAGAATGTTTCTTGTAGAAATAAAGACATTCATCTGATTCTTAAAAAAAAAAAAAAATGGGAGGAAGGTTTGAAAAGACAGCTACATCAATAAAGGGCTTGCCCGTGTAAGTGTGAAGACTTAAGTTTGATACATAGAACCCTTCTTTAAAAAAACTGGATGGTGGGAGGTAGAGAGAATGGCTCAGTAGGTAAAGTGCTTGCTTTGCAAGTATGAGGATCTGAGTTCGGATCCCCAGACCCGGCAGAAAAGTTGGGAAGACATGATGGCCATCTGGAAACTCAACAGTGGCAAGGGGACCTAGAAGCATGCTGGCACCCAAGATTAGCGGGAATCCCCAAGCTCTGGGTTCAATGAGAAAACCTGCCTCAACTAAAGAAATAGAGAGTTGCTGTGGGATAATCCTTCTGTATGCCGTGAAAATGTCTTGCTCTAGTTGGTTCATAATAAAGCTAATTTGACCTATATCAAGGCTAGGCAGAAAAGTCCAACTGAAATATATAGAGAGGGAGAAGAGAAGATTTGAAGAACAAATGGGAGCCAGCCACCAGAGGAACGAGACATGCTGGAGAACAGGTAAAGCCACAAAGCCACATGACACAATGCAGATTAATAGAATGGGTTAATTTAAGTTGTAAGAGCTAATTAGTGATAAGCCTGAGCTACAGGCCAAATATTTTGTAATTACGATAAGCTTTTGTGTGATTATTTGGGACCGAGAGGTCAGGGCAAAAGAAAAGCTCCGCCTCCGCTAACTTATGGCGTTCTAACATGGTGGTGCATGTACATCCACATAAAAGAAAGACTCCTCCACTCAATATTGGGCCACCACATAAACACACACAGAGACACAGACATACAGGCACTCAGACACACACACACACACACACACACACACACACACATACACGCTCTTGCTCTGAAGTCTGGTTTGGCGTTGAATTTGAGGCAGTTGTTCTGCCCCAGCTTCCCATGAGTGCCGGATCATGTGTGTGGGCTAACACAGTTGGATTCAGAGCCAGGGCTTTAGGAAAGGTAATCCTCTCATACTCTCTGTTCACATATTCTTTAAAAACTCTTCTCCTAGGGTTGGCAGTAAAGAGACCTGGTGCCTTCATGAGAGTAAAGCCCTCCTGAACGTGCCACCATGTGTGCAAGCTTTCAGAGACTCATTCACAGAAAGAATGTTTCCAATCTCTCTCTCTCTCTCTCTCTCTCTCTCTCTCTCTCTCTCTCTCTCTGCGTGTGTGTGTGTGTGTGTGTGTGTGTGTGTGTGTGTGTGTGAAAGTATGTGCTCATAGAAACCAAAGGTCAATGCTGGGTGTCGATCTCATCATCTGTTCTCCGTCTTATTTTTGAGGCACGGAATCTCACTGAAGCTGGAGCTCCCTAATTATGCTAGATGAGGTGGCCAGCAAGCCCTGGGGATCCTCCTGGCTCTGCATTCCCAGCCCTGGGAGCACAGCAGCACACTGCTCTTTTTCCAGGGGTCCTGGTGATTGAACTGTGGCACGAACGTTACTGACCGAGTCATCTCCCTGAGTCCTTGTTTTTAAATAGACCGCATGGTTTCATCGTTGGCGGCTCCTTTAAGAAAGCAGGACATCACAACAGGACCGCTGACATCCTGATGTGGGCTGTGTGCAGAGGCATGGTGGTAGTGAATGGTGTGGTCTTGAGGACAGCCCTGTCACAACCCGGCAGGGAGCAGCAGAGCAGGCTGAGGCTCTGTGGGAAGCAAAGCTTCAGGATTTTGCAAGAAAGCTCATTTACAAAGAAGGTAGAGGCCTCTGAGGAAGAGCATTCAGGAGGCACTTAAAGGGTTAGCCCCTGAGAGTGCCGATGGGCTTCAAATTGGTCATTTATAAAGTAGAAGGAACTATTAGGGCTTAGAAGAAGATACCTGGTCCAAACCATTTGGTGGATACAGCGGGCACTTGAATGTCAAGAAAGTAAAAAGTGCATCTATAAAGTCCCCAGACCCAAACCATCATTTATAGCAGATGCTGTGTTTTGCCGCTCTCATCGAATATAAAAGGCTACACTCTAGGTCTGGTCTGCTACTAGACACCATCCATATCCCAGCTCGGGCAGGTTCGGTCCTTGAGGTTTGTATATATGTCTGTTTTCTTTTTCTTTTTTAAAAATTTAAACCTTCTGTCTACCTATTTATTGTGTGTACATGTCCAGTGCAGAGGGGTGGGTAGACACATGCCCAGTGCCTGTGTGAATATCGAGACCAGCTTGCAGGAGCCAGTTCTCTCTCTTCTGTTGTCATGTTAACCTGCTGAGCCATCTCCAAGGACCCCTAAAGATAAAGGATATAACTTTTCTCTTGGTGGTGGTGGTGGAGAGATTTTTGTTGTGGTTTTTGTTTTTCGATTTTTGTTTTGTTTTGAGACAGGATCTAGGGTCACCCAGATGAGCCGGGACCTAGCTGAGGCCAATAGTGAGCCGGACGAGTCTTGATCCTCCAGCTTCCACCTCTGATGTGGCTGGGATTAAAGGCTTTTCTGCCTCTACCAACCCAATTTTCTGGGTTCTGGAAGTGAAACCCAGAGCCTCAGGCATTAATCCATGCCTCCAACTCCTCACTGGGATTCTCTAGGCAGGTGGCTCTACCACTGAACTACACCCCAGCCTACTTTTTACTGTTGATTTTTGAGAAATGGTCTCACTACGTTGCATAGGCTGACCTTAAATTTACTTGGTTTCCTAAGTAGGAATTGAACATTTAATTCTCCTGCCTCCGTCTTCTGGGTAGCTGAGATAACAGACAGAGCCAGTGTTTCAGAGTTGTGGAGTGCTCTGTTCCGTTCAGAGAGCTCCTTCAGGACAGGATGACTCCAGAAAATGCTGTTTGCCAATCAATTGATCAGTTGCCAGGCATACCTCAACCTCGGGTTACCTGCAAGACCATACAGTTCTCCCAATAGTGCTGTTAGGGAAAAATTAACCAAAATACCAGAGGAAAAAAGGGTGTTAGAGATACAGAACAAAACTGTGAAGACGGATCAATTTGTGAAATGCTTGCCTTGCAACTATGATGACCTGAGTTGGAGCTACAAAAAAAACACACTAAAGAACTAGGCAGGGGGGTGCCTGCTTGTGCTTCCAGCACTGGGGTGTCAGACAAACCCCTAAGGTTGACTAGCCAGCCAGCCTAGTTTAATATGGCAAGTTCCAAGCTAGGCAAAGTTCCCAGCACTTGGGAGGCAGAGACACGTGGATCTCTGTGAGTTCAAGCCCAGCCTGGTCTGTGTATTGAGTTCCAGGACAGGCTCCAAAGCTACCTAGAGAAACCCCAATGGCAACTGAGATTGTCCTCTGGGCTTCATGTGCATTTGTACACATATGCTCATGCAGCCTCCACCACACGCACATACATGAATATACCCAAGTGCGTGGGCATGGGCGCACGCACACACACACAGAGATACACAAGGTAGATTCAAAGCAAATGTCAGCAGGAGTTTAAAAACATGTTTCCCTTGGCGCTCAGAGAACAGGTCTCTTTGCAAATTGCGTCTCCCATAGCCACCACATCCACTCTGAATCCACGGAAGCATAAACAGAGGCAAACATTCCTTTCAAATATTGGTTCAGCCGCAGGCAGGACACAGTTGCCGAAGGACAAGAACAAATGCGGAGGGAGAGGAGTGAATTACTTTTCGAGCATCAAAGTCGGCTTCCCAAACAAAGACGAGTGCTATTCTTTGCTGAGATGTAAATACGGAAAAGAAAAAGAAAGCCATTATGGAGCCCACTGTATAGTCACCCTTTAATGTCGATGTATGACAAAAATGTTTTTGCAGCTGTGGGGCTCACGTGGTGCCTCTGATCAGGAATCCTCTGTTGCGTTCTGCTTTCCAGACACTCTACAGCTTTGGTGTCCTCAAGAAAGGGACCCACCAAGGGGCTTTCTATGGCTTTCAAATAAAGAGTAACAACAACAACAATAATGAGGTAGTGAGCCGGCCTTCAGTCTTAGCAAAGCTTCAAAGCCATATGTTCTGAGAGTTCTTTCATTTGCTGCTAATTAAGCTCCCCCCTGTGAAACTTTTTCTGGACTATTGAAAAAAAAAAAAAAGAACCATGAAAAACCAAATGCTTAGGCCTCTGCACATCTTGACAGGGTGGCCCCTTCTCCTTTGAGGATCAAATCCTGGCCAACTTTGAAGTTCAGAGCCCTGTATGGGTTCCAAGGCCTTTGAATAAAACAGAGGTGTGTATTTGGAGTCCATCTACAACCCGAGACATCTTCCCAGGAGACAGGCGTCATGACAACCAACGCACTAACTTTAGAAGAAGAAAAGGAAAAAACACAGGATGATCGCCAAGTCACACTGACATTATAAAACTGTACATATGTCTTCCTGCCACCCAGAGGACTCAGTCTTGGGGACATCTAGGCCTCTTCTAATCAATGCCCAGCCCAGATGGTCACCAGACATCTTCTTTGCAAAAGTCACTAAGCATTTGGGCGTGTGCACGGCTTGTTTGTGTTGAGTTAGAGCGACTCTGCTGAGCACAGATGTTTCCCCTATAATCCTGTTTATACTTCGAGATGGTCACACTGGATGTCATCTGGCCACTGGAAGTCCCACAGGAACAATCCTGCAAGCGTGCCATCTGATTCAGTGTGAATCTTTGCCGCTCTACAGGACTGAAAGACGTGCATTTAACTTAAATGAACAGACTGGGCTATGAGATTGAGGGTGGGCATACATGTGTCTCTTTGGGGAGAGGTGTGTTAAATCTACATAACCCAATTGTCCTGCTTAGTTTTTTCAACTTGACACACGTCAGAGTCTTTTGAGACGAGAGACCCTCAGTTGAGAAAACGACCCCACGAGGTTGGCATGGTAGCAAGCCTGAGGGGCATTTTCTTGATGGATGATTGATGTGCGAGGACCCAGCCCACTGAGGTGGGTGTCACCCCTGGGCCTGTGGTCCAGGGTGCTGTAAAAAAGCAGACTGAGCAAGCCGTGAAGAGAAAGCCAATAAGCAGCAGTCCTTCACGGCTTCTGCTTCAGTTCCTGCCTCCAGGTTGCTAGTCTGAGTTCTCCCCTTGACTTCCTTCGATGATGAACTAGGATGTGAAGTGTAAGCAAAGCAAAGCCTTTCTTCCCTGAGTTCCTTTGGCTGTGGCTTTATCATAGCAATCGAAACCCTGGCTAAGACAATTGTCATCTGACCCTTGTCTAGGTTTTCTGATGTTTGGTCGTTTCTCTTTTGGTTTTTGAGACAAAGTAACCCACGCTATCCTCATAGCCATTACATAGCCAAGGCAGGCCTTGAACTCCTGATCCTCCTGCCTCTACGCCCAAGTGGTGGGATCCCAGACTTACCTCATGGAAATGTGTGTGCACTTGAGAAGGTCAGAGGACACCTTCCAAGAGTTGGCTCTCCTCTTCCACCATTTGAGTTCCTTGGATTGCACTAAGGCCCTCAGGCAAACATCAGGCACCTACTGAGCTTTCTCAATTAATTAAACAACAATTAATAATTTCTCAAAGTAATTAAATAATAATTACTTTAAAAGTATCTTGAGTACCTTGTGGAGCTCAGTCTGCCCATACACTCCCAAAGCCAAGGATGACTTTGAACTTCTGATTTTCCTGTCTCTATCTCCCAAGTGCTAGGATTACTAGTGACAGCTATGAAGCTCAGTTTTATGCAATGCTGAGGACCGAACTCAGGACGTCATAAAGCCTGGACAAGCACATTACCAACGGGGCCATATCCCCTGCTCTGCTCTAGAATAACTTTATCACAGTGTTTACTGTACTTTTCTTCACCGAGGTTTAAGCCTGAATTCAAAAGCTTTCCAGCTACGTGACTTGAGACAAATAATTTCTCACCTCTAGGCTGTTTATACATCAGTTTTTAAAAAAATAAGGACAGAAAGGAATGAAAGGAATGTCTGTGTCACAGCCGTTGTAAAGATTAAGGGGGAGATAGAGAACATTTACAATGTACATTCCTTATTCATTCTTTCTTTATTCCTTGGCATCTTGTTTCTTATTGACCAGCGTACCATGTGTCTGTTCCTCTCTTGTCCATCCAAATATCCACCTTGCCCCTTCTTTAGATGAAAAAATAGACAGTTTGATAGACCACGATTTTCTATTGCTCATTCACGCAATATGGGCCAAAAATTGGATGAATCTAAAGAGAGGGGCAGTGCCAGGGTGTCCCTAAATTCACTGTGTAATCAAGAATGACCTTGAACTCCTGATCCTCCTGACTTCACCTCCCAGTACTTGGACTACTGATATGAGGTCACTGTGTCCAGTTTTATGTGCTAAAGATTAAACCCAGGGCTTGGTCTGTGCTAAGCAAGCAGCCACTAACTGAACCAAATTCTGGTCTATTTATCTTCTCTTAGTGTAGGGACTCAGCTTCCAACTCCCAGAATTGCAAACATGGGAAACCCACCCCCCCAAACACTTAATTGCAATGAGTATCTTTACTGACCATTTCTTCAGAAGAACTTACCACACAGAGGGGTGCCCTATGAACCCACTCTTCCTACATCTCTCCCCAAAGCCCAGGCCCTTATGGGAGCGACTCATCTTATTTTCTTCTCCCCTCCATTAATTCTTAAACACAGCTCATGCTCCTGATCTTTGAGTCCCTCATATGAAGACATGCAGTGGGCTCCTGCTCCTGTCCTTATCTCTCCACACATGGGACAGGATGCTGTCATGCTGAAGAGCAGCCAAGAGGTTGATCAGCAAATATGGAGCTTAGAAATTGTCACTGTCAGGATGGCTCCATTGGGAAAGTGCTTGCCACAAAAGCATTTGAACCTGAGTCTGGTTCCCTGAACCCACATGAAAAGCCAGATGCTGTGGCCTACACTTGCAATTACAGCATTGGGTAGGTGGAGACGGGAGAGGTGGAGGTTTCTGGACAGCCAGCCTAGGTGAACTGGCAGTCTCGGGGTTCAATGTAAGACCTTGACTCAAAAAGCAAGGCAAATAAGGACTGAAGAAGAATCCCGAGGTTGACCTTTAACCTGCACATGCATGCACATGCACCTGAATATGAACACATATACACACACACCCGAAATGTCAATCTCTTGTATACCATGTGGTAGAAAAACATGAAGTAGTAATGAAGGTACCTATAGAGAAAAGTGGTTCCTGAAGAATTAACGTGTTCATACATGACTTAGAGGGTCATGCTTAGGTGAGAGACTTTCCATGGAGAAGCTGGGGCCCCTGAAGAGCTGGTGGAGCTCTATAGAAGCTGATGAGGTTTCTAATCAGATAATTCATTACTACAGAGATGAATAAGTGATGGCTTCCTGCACAGGTGATGTCCTCCTATACAGGTGATGGCTTCCTGCACAGGTGATGTCCTCCTATACAGGTGATGGCTTCCTGCACAGGTGATGACTTTCCATAATAGTGATGGCTTCTTGCACAGATGATGGCTTCCTATAATAGTGATGGCTTCCTGCATAAATGAGGACTTCCTACACAGGTGATGACTTCCCACACAGGTGATGACTTCCCGCACAGGTGATGATTTCCTGCACATGTGATGGCTTCCTGCACAGGTGATGACTTCCTGCACAGGTGATGGCTTCCTGCACAGGTGATGACTTCCTATAATAGTGATGGCTTCCTGTACAGGTGATGGCTTCCTGTACCAGTGATGGCTTCCTGCACAGGCAATGGCTTCCTGCACAGGCAATGGCTTCCTGCACAGGTGATGGCTTCCTGCACAGGTGATGGCTTCCTGCACAGGTGATGACTTCCTATAATAGTGATGGCTTCCTGTACAGGTGATGGCTTCCTGCACAGGCAATGGCTTCCTGTACAGGTGATGGCTTCCTGCACAGGCAATGGCTTCCTGTACAGGTGATGGCTTCCTGCACAGGCAATGGCTTCCTGCACAGGTGATGGCTTCCTGCACAGGTGATGGCTTCCTGCACAGGTGATGACTTCCTATAATAGTGATGGCTTCCTGTACAGGTGATGGCTTCCTGCACAGGCAATGGCTTCCTGCACAGGTGATGGCTTCCTGCACAGGCAATGGCTTCCTGTACAGGTGATGGCTTCCTGCACAGGCAATGGCTTCCTGCACAGGTGATGGCTTCCTATAATAGTGATGGCTTACTGTACAGGTGATGGCTTCCTGCACAGGTGATGGCTTCCTGCACAGGTGATGACTTCCTATAATAGTGATGGCTTCCTGTACAGGTGATGGTTTCCTGTACGGGTGATGGCTTCCTGCACAGGTGATAGCTTCCTGCACAGGCGATGGCTTCCTGCACAGGTGATGGCTTCCTATAATAGTGATGGCCTTCTGCATAGGGAATAGCTCCATGAATAGGTGGCGACTCCCTACCCAGGTGTGTACACATGCTTGTGGAGACTAGACACCAACTTTGAATGTTGCTTCTCAGGCACACCATTCATCTTATGTATGAGACAAGGCCTTTCATTTGTCTGGAACTTGGCAAGTGACCTAGGATGACTGACCAGGGAGTCCAGGTATGGTCTTATCTCCACCTCCCAGTTCTTGGATTACAAGTATAACACCATGCTGCCCCCCAGACTTTTTATGTGGATTCTGAAGACCGAACTAAGATCCTCTGAACTATCTCCCCATACCTCCCCCAAATTACCATTTTATTATTTTCATTTAAAAATATGGCTATTTATTCACTCTACCTCCAAGTCCATATACATGTGGTTAGGCCCTCATATGCTGTGATTCATAGGAAGAGGTCAGAGAACAACTCAAACGAGTTGTTTCTGTCCTTCTACCATGTGAGACCCAGGGATCTAACTTAGGTCCTCAGGCTCAGTGGCAGACACCTTGACCTACTGAGCATCAGTAGCCCCCACGTCACCATTTTGAAGTAGACAATTCAATGACATTTATCCCATTCATGGTGTCATACAGGCATCACCTTTACCTGTAGGCACCCCTCAAAGGAGACCCTCCCTGGACCACAGCTCTGTGCATGTTAAACAAGCACTCTCTTTGATCTATGGCCAATGTGTTTTCTGTTTCTCTATGAATTTTCTGATCCTGGACATTTCATACAGAAGGATTTCTCTTCATTGCTTTCCTTGTTGCTGAGGCAAAATACCTGACAAGGAGAAAGGTAGGGGTCTGGAGAGAGGCTCAGTGGTTAAGAAAGCTTACTGTTTCTGCAGAGGACCCAGAGTTAATTTCCAGAACCCACATGGTAGGTGGTCTAGAACTCCCTGTAACTCCAGCTTCAGGGCATCCAATGCCCTCTTCTGGCCTCTTTGTGGTACACATAAACAAGCTTGCACAGGAACACGCACGTTAGACAAATAAATATGTTTTTAAAAGAAGCCCATTAATTTCAGCTTAGAGTTGAAAGGGACAGAATGGAGGGATGGTGGCAGGAGCATGCGGCAGCTCTCACACGGCATCCGCAGTCAGGAAACAACAGGGAGAGATGAATTCTGGAGCTCAGCTTAGTTTCCCCCTTTTACTCAGTTCAGGATCCCAGCCCAAAGGGCAGAGCTGCTCACAGCATGGGTGGGCGTTCCTACCACACTTAACCCCATCTGGATCATCCCCTCACACAATACTCAGAAGTGTGCTTCCTCGGTGATTCTGGATCCTGTTAAGCTGACAACCATCCTATAGGTCACACAGTCTGTGACCTTTTGTGACTGGCTTCCCCTGTGACACATTGTTGAGGTTCCATCATGTCGTAGCTCCTAGGGAACTCCCTCTCCCCTTAAAATTGAGCTGTGTTCCAGCGTGTGGATAGACCCCACTTTGGCAGGCTGTTCTAATGGGATCTGAACCCAGGCATCCTGGCTTGGGGTCCCTTGCGCGGAATGCCAGGGTCTGCAGACAGAGATATGTGAAGGAGTAAATAGTGGGATGGAAAGAGTAAGAATTCTCCTTCGTCCCATTGTAACCCTGGGCATCTGTCCTTGGGGAGCACACGCCTCCACTCAGAGCCTCCTTGAAAGCACGAGCTTCTCGAACTCGGTGTGTTCTCCGGTGTGTCCCGTGAAGGTCTGCGCTGGCTGGAGCCCAGTGCAGGTCATCGCTCAGCGGTGGTGTCACCTTATGTCATTCTTGTTAGTAATCAGACAGGATTCATGGCCGGTGGACTCTTTATTCTTGCCAGGGGCTGATACATTGGCCAGATGCGAGAATCATTCTTCAATAATTAAAAGTTTTTATGGCTTGTAGAGGAGGCGAAGCTGGGAGTGCCCACTAAGGGCTTCTCCATCTCTTCCCATTCAGTCAGATCTGTCACCGGCTGGCTTCAGTGACTTTCCTTGCCTTGGTCCTTGGTCTCTGGGGCCCCTTCAGGTGTTTCCTGGGAAACAGACCAAACACTCAAGGCTGACTCCTAGACGGAAAGAACTACTTGAAGGGTGGCTGTAACAATTCCTTCCCCGGGGCTTCTACACTCTTCTGTTAGGTTCCCAACAGCAAACCAAAGTACAGTTCCACCCAACTTCCCCCTGGGAGACCAGTAAGTATATTGGGCTTATTTACAGAGCATGGCTGAGGGGTTTCCAGCGGGCATTTGTGTGACCTTAAAGCACCCACACTGGAAGGTTCTCACCCGGGCAAGGACGATGGCTTCCCATAGCCACTTAGGTGGATTCCCTTCAGTCCACCCCCATGTCTTTCTGTTCCAGAACCTTCTGAGATCCCAAAGCCACTTTCGATCAAGGCAGAATGGCACACAGAGGGTTTCGGGGGCAGCTGGGATCTCAGATGAGCTCCCATGTCCTTCTATGAGGGGTTGTTCAATGGTCAGCAAACTCAATTGTGATGGACTCTCAGGTTGGCGCAGCTGATCTGCTGAAGACAGCGGCTGTTTTGCTTGAAGGATTCCCTCCTACATCAACTTGTCTGGAAGGAACATCCCAGCCCCTTCTAAACTTTGTTTTCTAAAGGCCCATGGTGCATCCTGGGTAGGAAAGAAAGCCTGGCACATTGCCCTTGGCCCCCTAGGGAAGAGTGTGGTGTTCTAGGAATGGCCCTGGGAAGAAAGCACCCAGCCACCGGCTTCTGTCCAGCAATGAGGAGATGAGCAGGGTCACAAAGAGGATGGTGAGCAAGTACAACCAGGCTGGCTTCCTTTTCTCAGGCATAGCATTTGAATGCACTGCATCTTTAACTGTTTAAAAGGTGTTCTTACAAGTACATATGTATGTTGAGCATACTTGAAGAAAGCCAGTATAACATGGTTAAAAACTGACTCTGAGCCCAGGCTCTGCCATAGCCAAGTTGAGTGACCTTAGCTAAGTTATTTAACCTCTCCAGACCTTAGTTCTTGTCATCTATAAAACAACGACAGGGACCAGGAAGATGGTTCAAGGGGCAAAGCACCTGGCATACAGACATGAGGACCTGCATTCTAATTCCCAGAACCTCTGCATTAAAGCTGAGTGTGGTGGCACACACCTTTAACCACAGTGTTGGGGAGGAGAAGAAACAGGCGAATCCCTAAGGCTCACTGGGCAGCCAGCCTAGCCGAATATGCAATCTCTAAGTAAAAGTGAAGATTTTGTCTCAAAAAAACAAGATGAATAGTGACTGAAAAAGATACTAAAGTTGACCTTTGGCCTTCATATGCACATATTTGTATGTGGACCCACACACGCACATGCGTGCGTGCACACAGATAGACAAACAGACACAGTGTGTGTGTGGGGGGGGAGTGGGACTCAGACTGTAAACCCAGGTTGTGCCATAGACTCACTGAGTGACTTCTAGGTGAATTGTTTACATTCTCCAAACCTCAACTTCGTCTTCTATAAAACAATGACAGCTTCCACCCCATGGGGAAGAAACATGCCAATCTGCATGATGTGCAGTGCTCCACCATGCTCTAAGAACTGAAATAGCAAAGGTGGCTCAGTGGGTAAAGGCACTTGCCACCAAGCCTGATGACCTTAGTTCCACATGGTAGAAGGGAAGAACAACTCTCCCAAGTGCCCTCTAATCGCCACATGTGCACCGTAGTGTGTGAGGGCAGACACACACACACACACACACACACACAAATAAATATAAATTAAATTTTTAAAGGAAAAACTTTACAAAAAGGTTTCTAATATAATTCAGGTCTCAACTTCTTTGGCTTTGTGGAATGGGGCATGGAGGAGGGGGGAGTTCTAGACAGAGCTGCCCGCACCCGTCTCCCAACCTCTTCTCCTGCAGTTGCTCTACTCTAAACTTTCACAGACTTAAATCCAGCCAAGGCATCTTTCTTAAGGGGAACCCCTCTTTTCCTGGATGGGCTGAGCATGAGAAAGGCTGGTTAAGAGTTTCAAGGTCAAAGCTGGTGCTTCCTGCAAAAATAAAAGATACCAGTCCATTACGTTGTCAAGTTAATACAGGATGATAGAGCATCTCCAGGCTGCAGATCCTGGAAGACTGTAAAAGTCTAATAGATTTAGGGAAACTGTACCTCGGGGAGCAGATTAGGCAGCCCTCGTCAATGGATCAAAACTGTCTTGGAGCCTCCCTTCCCAAGCAGCTGCAGAATCCTCTGAATGATTGTTTTCTCTCCAACTACCCAGAGATAAATTGAGCATCATACCTTCACCTCACAGGAGCAGGGCACTTATTTTGAGTGGAGAGTTTATCCTATCCTCCCTCAGATGAAGCACCCATCCTTTGAAAGCCAAATTTGTATTTCTTTTTATTTTAAATGATTGACAGTTAAGAGCACTTGCTGCTCTTGTAGAGGACTGGAATTCAGTTCCCAGCACCTGCACGCACATGGATGCATATTTCTACACATGCATGTAAATTAAATATATACATATATATATGTATATGTATATAAATGTTGCCTAGAGAGATGTTTTAGTGTTGTAGGAGGCTGCTTGTTCGTCTTGGCTGCCCAGAACTGAAATAACCACACAGAAGCTGTATTAATCAAATCACTGCTTGGCCCATCAGCTCTATCTTCTTATTGGCTAACTCTTACATCTTAATTTAACCCATTTTTAGTAATCTGTGTATCGCCATGTGGCTGTGGCTTACAGGCAAGATTCCAACAGGCGTCTATCTCTGATGGGGCTGCACGACTTCTCTTGGACTCTACCTCCTTTCTTCCAGCATTCAGTTTAGTTTTCCCCACCTAGCCCTACTCTACTCTATCACAGGCCTAAGACAGTTTCTTTATTAACCAATGGTATTCACAGCATACAGAGGGGAATCCCACATCAGTTTAGCGGTTAAATGACTGGGAAATGACACTATACCATATCAAATCTAATCTCTTCAAACACATCTAGTTTCATGCTCCTAATGGTGGACTACTTTCAATTATTTCAAAGTTTGCTTTGCTAACACAGGATCTCAATATGTAGCCCAAGCTAGCCTCAAACTTGTGATCCTCCTGCCTCCACTTTCTGAGAACTAGAGTTAGGGATATCCACACTGTGCCTGGTATACATGGTGCTGGGGTCTAGGCTTCATGCATGCTGGGTAAGCCCTTGCTTTGCTGTACTTAAGTTTTAATCAGATACAGAATGGGAATAAAGTTTGCACATATGTTTCAAGGAGAACATCATTTAGTGAGCCCTCTTTTTTTCCAGGAAGAAGCAACATTTTATGATAAAAGAAAACCAGCAAAAATAACAACTGGCCAGTGTAATAGGAGGCAATACAGAAGAACCTAGGGTGACTGTCCAGGCAGCAAGATGCCTCTGTCAATTCTAGAGTTTTGGAAGTTGCTTATAATGCACTTCCTGTTAACTTAGGTAATATTATATTCTTCTAGGGTCTTTGATAGAGTTGAAGAATAGATAGTTATAATTACAGTTTTCCTTAGTTATGATAAAAGATAAAATAGATATCAATATTGTAAATGTAATTCTTACTTAATACTTGTTTTGTTATATGTAATTTAACTATGTTGAAGTTAATACCTTCCTTTTTATTTAAATAGAAAGGGGAAATGGTGTGGGAAGTCCTTCTGTATATATGTTGCTTTTATTGCTTAATGAATAAAGATATGCCTTGGCCTGTGATAGGGTAGACTAGAGAACTAGGTGGGGAAAACTAAACTGAATGCTGGGAGAAAGAAGGTGGAGTCAGGGAAACACATTGTAGCCACCAGAGGGGAAAGATGTGAGCTGCTAGCGGGAACCTTGCTAGAAGGCCATGAGCCTTGTGGTAAAATATAAGATAATGAAAATGGGCTAATTCTAGCTGTAAGAGCTAGTTAGCAATACGTGTAAGCTATTGGCCAAACACTATTGCAAATTAAAAAAATAAAAGGTTATTTCATATATCATGGTCTGAGCAGCCCTCCTACTACACTGGAGAGATGGCTCAGTGGTTAACAGAACATGCTGTACAATTATGAGGACTGGATCCCAGCACCCGTTTCCCCACACACTTACAACCACAGCTCCACAGGGTGGAGGATGATGACACGAAGATCCCTGGGGCTCGCTGGCTTCTAGCATAGCCGAGAAGACAAGCCCCAGGTTCGTGGAGAGTCTTCCTCAAAAGGAATGTGTGTGGGGGTGATAGAGCAGGATGCCTGACACCCTTCTCTAGCCTCTTTGCACATACATGGGAGCTCTCACCTACACATACATGTACGCACATACATGTAGTGATGAGGCAAGCAGGCCTGCTTTTTGTCCTGCCTGGCTCCTGCATGGCTAGCTTAGCCCCGGAAATAATAACAAGGAAACTGTATTCATTTAAACACTGCCTGGTCCATTATTTCTAGTTTCTTATTGGCTAACTCTCACATCTTGATTAACCCATTTCCATTAAATCTGTGTAGCACCATGAGGCTGTGGCTTACCGGGAAAGATCCTAACCTACGTCCATCTCAGGCTGGAGATTCATGGCGTCTGCCTGACTCTGCTTTCTTTCTGCCAGCATTCTGTTCGGTCTACTCCACCTATCTAAATTCTACCCTATCAAAAAGCCAAGGCAGTTTTTTTTTATTAACCAATGAAAGTAACACATAGACAGATGACCGACCCTCCTATACCACATACACACACACACACATGCTCATAAACAAGTGAAGGTTAAAAACTAAAATAAAAACAGCACAACTGGTTCAAATACTTCTTAAGAGAGTTAATAGACACAAAGGTCAATTTAGCTTCCCCATTTAAAAAATGGTATTTTGTGTGCATGAGTGTTTTCCCTGTGCATGTGTCTGTGTATCACATGTGTGCCTGGTGCTGTTGGAGGCCAGAAGAGAGTGTTGGATCTCCTGGAACTGGAGTTACAAACAACTGTGAGCTGCTCTGTGGGTACTGGGAACTGAACCCAGGTGCTCTGGAAGAGCAGCCAGTGTTCTTACCCACTGAGCCATCTCTCCAGTCCTGTAAGCTCCCCCCACCATTTCTTGCACCGTGAAGCTATGTGTGCTTTCCCTGTCTAAGCAGTAACTGAAAAGCTGCTGTCCCAGTGACCCAGGGCTTGAGGAGGATGTTCTGTTGATGGACTTTCATCCTTCCTTCTCATGCATCTTCCTGTTACACAGGATTTAAACCCTCCTAGGAGGAAGCCAGGTCAAAATGAGTGATTCGAATTGTAGTGACTCAGTCACTACACAATGCATCATGGTACCTCTCGGGGATCAGGCTGTCACTTAGAGCATCCATTACAGGGAGGCTTGACCCTTGTGGGGTCAGGGGTAAGATGCTATGACAGGAAGGGGCCTCATCCATCAAGTCCCTCACTGGTGTTATGGCATCCCAGTGCTCACCCTTGCTTATGTGCACGGTGGGAGCAGGTAAGGAGGAGGCCACTGAGGGAAGGCAGGGGCCACTGCTCTAGTTTTGTTTCCACATCTGGAAAAGCAGGTGTTCCGATAATTGTCACCTAACAAGCCACCCCCCCTCCTTAGCAGCCTTCAGCAACAACCGTGTGTTTGGTCTCACGTGGTGTTGTGGGCTTGTATTTGCTTTGGGCTTGGCTGAAATCTTTGGCCTCCACATAACTGGGATATGCAGTGTACAGTGTACAACTTGTCTCACAGGCAAGCTGGTCTGCAAGGTCCAACAGGGCTTCTGGTGTGTAGCTGGAGCTTCATTGGTGCAGATGAGCAATGAGGACTACTAAGTATAATTCTACTACCATGTCCACCATCATCACCATCGCCACCATTGCTTCAGTTCCACAGGCATCCTCACCATTATCACCTCCATCACTCTACCATCATCTCCACCACCACCATCACTACCACCTCTACCATCACCGGCCATTATCACCACCTCTGCTTCTTCTGCTGCCACTACTGTTATCTCCGACATCCTCTCCACCATCACGATATACAGGTGACCTCTCAAGCTTTGTGGCCTCCTGATGTCAGACCATTATTGGGGTAGCTCCAGATTCTGGAGACAGTGCTCATGAGTCAGTTTCAAAAGCTATGCACATCACTTTCTGGTAAGCCATTTAAAGTAGCCAGAGGCTAGCCCAGATTCAAGGGAAAGGAAACAGATCACACTTCTGGATGAAAGGTCTGATAGAGAATCTGCAGTCAGGCAGGGAAGATGCCTGGGTGGATAAAATACTCACCATAGAAGTACAAGGATCAGGGTCTGGATCCCCAGAGCCCATGTAAAAGCTGTACAGGCTCAGCTGCTGCTCGCCATCCCAACACTCATGAGGCAGAAACAGGCTATCCTCACACAAGGCTAGCTAGCCAGGCTAGCCCAATCAGTGAGATCTGGGTTCAGCTAGAGACCCTGCTTTAGTAAATAAAGTGGAAACTGATCAAGAAAAACAGGCAGCATGAACTTCAGGCCTCTATATGTATATATATTTCCATACACACATGTCCCATACACATGAACACACATATGTGCATCCCATACACACATATAGAAGGATAAGGAGGAGAAAGAAAAGGAGGAAGAATCTGAAGAGCTGTGTGCAATCGCTGGGGATCTGGCTGCGTGGAGACTGTTGTGACCAGGACCTGAGGCACACTGCTAAACTGTCGAGAGAAAGAATAGCAAATTCATATGCTTACAAGTAAGTTAAAACAGCTGAATTAGTGAGCAAAGGGTCAATGAGAGCCTATGCCTCAAAAGACCTAAGGTAGCGAATGATTGAGAAAGACACCTAAATTTGGTCTCTGACACACATGTACCTGTACACACATACCCAAGTGAATATATACCACACACCAAACACTCTAAAATACATAATTAATGAATATAAAATAATTAAATGGAATGCATTTTCGGCTGGAACCAACCATCGGAGTCTCTTCAGCTTCCCTGCTTCATGAAGAAAGTTTAAAGATGGATTTGCTGAATTAAACCTCACCCAGTTTAACAGTACCATTTACTTAAGATGATGAAGCTCTATGGAAAACAAGACAGAAAAGATTTTCCTGGGGCTGGAGAGATGACTCTTGGCTAATAGCGAGTAGGGCTCTTCCAGAAGACTGAAGTTCATCTCCCAGCACCCATGTCCGGCAGCTCACAACCATGACTAATGCCAGCTTTGGAAAATCCAGTGCCCTCTTCTGACTTCCAGGGCACACAATGCCCTGGAAACACACATACACAATTGAGAATAAATATTTGAAACAATTTTTATCAGCTATGCATGAGGATCTAATGGGGAGTGTATATAATTCCTGGGCATTTGCTGGTGGCAGAAACCAAGCAACAGTTCTTAACTATAACTTTATTTTCCCTTCTTTCTTCAAAAACTTTGCAAAGAAATAAAGTATTACATGTAAAAATGAAGTCAGCTTTGGCCCCAACTCTGGTTCCATCATTTCTCAGCCTTCCCTGGAGGCAGCTAACTCCCATCATAAATTTGGTATAATTCATTAAGTTTGTGGTTATATATTTTTCTACATATGTGTGATCATAAATAATGTATGATATTATGTGCATTTAAAAATGTTTCAAATGGGCAGCATATTTTCTGAAACATTTATCTTGTTAGACTGAGTCATTCTGACAACACAAGGGTATAAACACTTTTTAAAAGCAGGGCCATGGCTAGAGAGACAGCCCAGCAGTTAAGAGTGCTCGCTGCTTAGGCAGAGTTTGCTCATGAGTTCAGTTTCAGCACCCACACTGAGTGGCTCACACAGCCTTTAACTCCAGCTTCAAGGAATCTAATACCCTCTTTGGCCTCTGTGGGCACCTGCACTCATGTACACATGCCTATACATAGACACCCACGTGTGCATCTAATTAAAAATAAACATAAAATTGAAACCTATAGGAAGAGGGGTCTTGCTATATGTCTCAGTCAGGCCTGAACTCCTGATCCTTCTGTCTCTGCCTCCTGATTCATAAGATTATAGTCATGCGCCATGCATCCAGCTCAGACTAATTTTAAAGTGACTTCCCATGGTATGTAGGTACCATGATTCATTTATGTCCTCCAGCACTGAAGACTTCCATTCCTCCCAGCTTCTCCTTTAGCCAACGGTTGTGCTCCTCGTAGGCACTGATGCTGAGGCTTCTCTGGAGCATATACCTGGATAAGAAATTGCTCTTCTCTTTTCCCATTTTATTGCATACTGCTGAAGTTTTCTCCAAAGCAGATGCACCAATCTACAATCCACCAACAAGGTATGACAACGGCTCCTTGGGGTTTCTCTATATCTCCACAGACTGACACTGCTCATCCTTTTACACGGTTGTTTTTGTCACATGATTGGTGTAAAATATCTAATTCTGCTTTAATTTTAATTTTTCAGATTACTACTATGGTCAATAATTTCTTCCAATTATTAGGTGATAATGTATTCTCTCTCTCTCTCTCTCTCTCTCGCTCTCTCTCTCGCTCTCTCGCTCTCTGATTTTTCAAGTCAGGGTTTGTCTGTAGATTTTGAGCCTGTCCTGAAACTCACTCTGTAGACTAAGCTGCCCTCAAACTTACAGAGATCCACCTGCCTCTGCCTCCTGAGTACTGAGATTAAAGGCATGTGCCACCACTGCCCAGCTGATAATGCATTTTCTAACTTTGAATTCTTGTTCATTTTTTTATTGGGTGATTTGCCATTTTTCCATTTGTTTCTAGAATATCTTTACCTGCTCAGGGTACCAGTTCTTTGCAAACATATTCTCTCAGACTGATGTTTTGCTGTTATGTGTTTCTCATACCCTGCTCCCCCCTCAGTCCAGGTTTTGTTCCTACTGCCTACTAGTACAGGAAGGTCACATTTACAAATCTTTACATAATCTTGTGGTCTTGTCCCCAGAAATCCTTACCCATCAATTAGATAACATAAATTTGTCCTGTGTGTGTTGCTCTATATTTTCTGTTCTCATTGCCTTCCTCTCTGTAGCAGAAAATATCTGACAAAGCAATTTAAGGAGGGAGGGACCGATATAGAGGCAGGAGTAGGCGGCTGGCCACTGGCATCCACAGTCAGGAAGCAGGGAGAGATGGGGATGCTGGGGCTCAGCTTGCTGTCTCCTTTTTATTCAGTCTAGGACTGCAGCCCGTGGGTTGGGAAACCTACATTCAGGTGGGTTGTCCTCAGTCGGTTCATTAAAACTCTCTGGAAACACTCTCAACATTTTACCTGCATTGTCTGAACCCAGCCTCGTTGACAAAGATTAACCAGCACTATGTTTCCACCTTCTCATATTTGGCTTTTAAACCCCTTTGCTTGCTATAAGGTGTGGTCTGAGATGTTCATTTTATTATTCCTGTGTGGAAAGCCGTAAGTCCTCACGCTTAGACTCAGTCTGCTTGGTGGTTTTTCTTCATTGATTCTGTTTTAATCAACACACAACAGAGTGATTCTCTGTGAGTTCTAGGCCCCCCAGGACTACACAGTAAGGCCCTGTCTCATACAAACAAATACCAAACATTATTTTAGTCAGATAAACAAACCAGTCAATGGAATTCGTTTTTAAAGTAAGTGGGGGGTTTTGTTCTGCTTTGAGTTGTTTGTTCGTTTGTTTGTTTGAGACAATATCTCCCTATGTATCCTTGACTTGCCTGGAACTCTCTCTGTAGACCAGGCTGGCCCTGAATTCTCAGAGAAATCACCTGTCTTTAAAATAAGGAGTTACTGTGATTGGTTCCGTTGATTTTCAAATACCCCAATATCTCCCTGGCTCAGCCTTACATTCTTGTGATAATCCATAATTCCTCTTGAGGCTGCATTTGCTTATTACTAGAGTGAATTTTTTAGTGTTTTGCTGAAGATTTCTGAACCTGTGCTGTTTGGGGTATTTCTTTTCTGGTGTTTGTCTTTTCTAGCTTTGTTATCAGTTTAATGACAGGTGCATAAAATGACTTGAGAAATGTTCTTTTCGTTTCTAAAGCTTAGAAGAGACTATTTGGAACTGGCATATTTATTTCTTCTTTAAATAAACGGTAGGAACAATCAGTAAACTATCTGAGCCGGGAACTTTCTTGTTTTCTTTTTTTCCTCGATGTGGAACTGCCCCGGCTCCCTTTTCATCTTGGTGAGCCTTGGTGTTTTGTGGGGTTCTCATTTGTAGTTTAGAATTGGAACCCTATATGAAAACTTTTGAATATACATATGAGTTTCTGTTTTCGCTGTTGTTGGTTGAATTTGATGTTTTGTTTGTTTGTTTGGGGATGTTATGTTTTGCTTTTGCTTTTCTTTTGTTTGTTGTTGTTGTTGTTGCTGCTGTTGTTTATTTGTTTGTTTGTTTGTTTTGAAACAGGATCTCATTGTCTTGCCCAAACTGCTAGGAATTCTAGGTTTGTTGAATCAGAGTACTTGCTATGTAGGCCAGGCTCTCAAACGTGTGATCCTCCTGCCTCAGCAACCTGGGAGCTACAATGTCATGTTAACATCCACCTTAGTAGTTTTTCATATTCTCTTATTATCTTTTGATGTCCGAGGGTCCAGACTGCCATGCCCCCCTTCACTCCTGGTGTGACTAATCTGTGCTTCCTCTGCATTATGTTTTTTATCCGAACAACTCTTTGGTAGAAATTTATCCACTTAAGTGATCTTTATAAAAGCCA
This sequence comes from Microtus oregoni, assembly GCF_018167655.1. Lineage (NCBI taxonomy): Eukaryota > Metazoa > Chordata > Mammalia > Rodentia > Cricetidae > Microtus > Microtus oregoni. The sequence continues at coordinate 2,025,979 of NW_024543062.1, forward strand.
ACATGGATCAGAATAAGGACTGGCAGAAGCCGGCCTGGCCAGTGCATGGAGACCACTACAAAGGACAAATGTGTGTTGAAGAAGTGGGGGGGGGGGTGGAAGAACAGGGCAGTGCCCTTGGTTGTAGAGGGAGGCAGAACTGGAGATGTGATGGCCATGCCAAGCATGAAAAAGGGCTGACAATGGGAGGACATGTCACTGGGGCTGGTGGGATGTTGTGCAGCAGCCTGGAGCTGATGCAGGCACAGACTCAGCACTGGAACAAGTTACCTAGCCTCGGGGTCACCCTGGCTCTGGGCAATGATGGAGGCCCAAGATGAGGAATGGTTCACTTCCCGGATTGGACCTCCTTGAAGTACCACTATGTTCCATGATGCTCCAGAGGGCCATGTGTGGGCCAGTGGTCCTGATGAGGCAAGGGGGCTCAGTTTGATGTCTGAGGCTCATGTAACCACATAATACTATGCAGGTGTCCATTGCATATGCAGAGGCCTGAAGCCATGTTGATTCCTGTGGGCTGTGCTGCCACTAGGAGTCATATTCATGTGAATGGCCTGTACTGCCACTCAAGGCCATGGTATGTCTGGGCCCATAAGGCCACCAAGGGCCATGTTGGGGATCTGTGGCCCTGCTGCAGCTGGAGTCTGTGTTGACGTCTGTGGTCAGTGTTACCACCGAAGGCCAAGCAGATGTCCATGGTCTGTCTATGTTGCAGCCACGTTGATGCCCAATGGGCTGTACTGTTGCCAGGCACCATGGAGATGTTGGAAGTCCAGGCTGCTTCTTAGGGCCTTGCCAGGGTCCGTGATCCTAATGTGGCTGGGTTTATGGTCTGTGGGGTCACCAGAAACCATGTGGAAGCCCCCATCTATGCTCCTGCTGGCTGTAAAGAGCAAGGAAGCTCCTTTGACAGTGATATCGATGACTGTAGATGCAGTTGAGGAAGGGGGACATGGAGAGCTTCTGTGACAACTGCTACCCCCCCACACCCCTCAAAAGCAATAGCCTAAAGTAAACATCGAAAGACAACCTTTATGACAAGAATGCTGAAGTGTAGCTCTCTGCAACTGATGGCTTCTGGCCAGAGTGTGGGAGAAGGACTCAGTTCTAACCAACGGGCAGATCACTAAGGGCTTGACCATGCTCCAGTGAATGTATAGGTAACACACACTGAACTTGAGGGGTTTTTTTCTTTGTTTTTTTGTGTTGGGGGTATAAGGGCAGGTGGGGGTGGCAGACATGGAAATACTGGGAAGTGGCTGTGATCAAGGTTCATGATGTGAAATTTCCAAAGAATCAATAAGAATATTATGTTAAAAAAATGAAAATCAACATGGGAGTTCGATTTTGTTTTTTATTCTTATGTTTCTGTTTAAGCTTTACTTTATTTATATAGTGTGTCTGTGTGGTAAGTGTGTGCGGAATATATGCAGTCAGTGACCCCTGGAGGCCAGGAGAGGGAGTCAGACCCCTTGAAGCTGGAATCCAGGCAACTGTGAACTGCCAGATACCAGTGCTGGGAGCCAGGTTCTCCTCAAGAGCAATAAGCACTCAACCCCTGAGGCATCCCTCCAGTCAGTCCTGATATTTTGCTCCTCTTTATGCCAGCATCAAATTTACTTTCACTCTGTTTATTTTCTTTATTTACTTTGGCAATGTTGCTGAGTTTTTGTTTGTTTGTTTGTTTTTGTTTTGTTTTGTTTTGTTTTGGAGGGGGATGATTACTCTGTAGCCCTGGGCTGGATGAACAGCACTTGTCTGCTTCAACTGCAGAAGCAATGCGATTAGGCCTGTTGTTAGGTCTCCTCCTGCAGGATCACCTTGATGGCCATACTCCCCTAAAACAGGAGCTGATATAAGTCATTCCTCCTCCAAGTTGCCTATTGTGAGTAATGTTTTTGTTGTTGTTGTTGTTGTTGTTGTTATTGGGGTTTTTTGTTTGTTTGTTTCAAGACAGGGTTTCTCTGTAGTTTGGAGCCTGTCCTGGAACTAGCTCTTGTAGACCAGGCTGGCCTCAAACTCACAAAGATACGCCTGCCTCTGCCTCTCGAGTGCTGGGATTAAAGGCATGTACCACCACAGCCTTGCAATAATGGTTTTTAAAAGGTGACAATGCAGGTTGTTCTCAGCCTGCAGTGAGAGTTAAGTGGTTGCTGTAATGATCTGTTCTGTCCCTTCAAGAGACAAGCCATGCCCACTCCCTCCCTGTGCTGAGGCAGCAGATCTTCCTGCTTGCAGCCTGACTCTCCTCCTTTTCCATTTCCCTCTCAAAAAGGCAGCTTCTGTCTCTCCCTTTCTCTCTCCCTTTCTCTCTCTCTCTCTCTCTCTCTCTCTCTCTTTCTCTCTCCTCTTCTCCCCTTCTCCCTTCCCCCTCCACAACCCACTAAATAAATATCTGACCTCACTCTGCATGGCTTGCTTATCCATGTCTCTGTCTCTCTCCCACCACCTCATGTCTCCCTGCCTGGGACCAGCCCCTTCTGAGACCTGTGGCATGGTCTCGTGGTGTGCCCATCTGTCTGTCTCTCCTCATGGGACCCCTCATGGCCTGCTGCTGTAGCCACTGGAGAAATTGCTTGGTCCCTGCCTGGGACTGCTGCTCTCGGGACCTGCTATTCACTGCCTACATGGCCCACTGCCACCGCTCAGGGATCTGCAGCATTTCACCACTGCAGCCACTTGGGGATCCACAGCATTTTATTTTTACCTTTACAGTTACTACTTGGTTCTTTTAAACAATTAATCTGTGTGTGTATATGAGAAGGTGGAAGGAAGAAGGAAGGGAAGGAGGGAGGGAGGGAGGCAGGGAGGGAGGGAGGAAGAAAGGGAGGAAGGAAGGAAGGGGAGGGAGAGAATGATAGAGTCTTCCTGACATGGTGCTCACTGGAGGTCTGGGAACAACCTTGGGAGTTGGTCTCACTTTCTACCCTGATTAGAAAGGGACTCTTGCTGCTATTTGTTCAAGGTTAGCTGACCTGAGGGTTCACACAGCCACCTTCCCAGCCTCTATTTGGTCTAAACTAACCTTCCAGAAGCCATAATCCCAGTGCCTAAGAGATAAGAGAAAGAGGACCATGAGCCTGAGGTTGCTCCGGTCAACACAGCAGCAAGACTGTCTTAAAACAAAATCAAAAATCCCAAATCCCAAACCAAACAAACAAAAATGCAAAAACATTCTAGAAGATTTAGACTTCACATCTGCTTCCCCCCTTGAGTAAGTCACCCATCTTCCCTGTGATTTGGCAGCGTGGTCTAGTTTCAAAGCTCATCTCGGTGGCTGGAAACCAGCTGGTGCTCAATAAATACTCGAAGAATCGAGCCAAAGAGCAAATGGGTATTTGGCAAGGCGGCGTCTTACAGCAAGGATTCTGAAAATGCATGTAGACTGTGAAGGCGGGCACTCTGCAATGTTCCCGAGACAACCCAGGGTCTGCAGCTCTGTGTTCATGTGGCAGACCCTCAAGTCTCTGTTGGACTGACTTGAATATGAACACATCTTATTTACTAAACATTGGCCACCATTTTTTCGGGCTGCATCTTAGCAACCAACCAGGGGGAGAAGGAGGGAAGAGGTGGCTCTTTTGTGCCTTCAGACAGATGTCCTAAGAACAGAAATGTTCCTGTCTTGGAATAGTGTGGATCAGAGCAGCAGTGTGGGCAGCATGCACCATCAACTAACCATTATGTCCTCTTCAGAAGTTGGCCGTGATTTTTTCCATGCTATCCTGATAGCACACACTGTCCTTGGCCTTGACAAGCCCATAATACTCAAGCCCCATCAAGCAGCCACCCAAGACTTCCAAATGCTCAAATTTGCCTCACTCCAAATATTATTAGCATGTAGGTATCTAAAGAAAAATTACCATCAAGTCGGGTCTGGTATATATGCCTGTAAAGGGAGGAGCTCCTTCCCCTCCCCCTCACCTGTCACCCACTAAGAGTAATGAATGTCCAGTGGACTGGAGATGTGACTCCATTAGCTGAGTGCTTGCCTAGAATGAATGAGGTTCCATCTCCAACACCCTATAAATAAGGTGTGGAGGTACAAGCCTTTAACCCCAGCACCATGGAGGTGAAAGCTGGTGAATGAGTTCAAGGTCATCTCCAGCTGCATAAAGATAGGCACGGCTGGAGAACAGTCAGAGGCATGTGTGGCTCTGTCTCCCAAAAAACAATCTCTGAAGTTTACACACTTACAATTGCCCATATTTGAGATCCCTTGCCCCAGAGATATACTACATTTTCCCAAGAGAAAAGACTACATCTTTTACAATGACACAGGGGAAACTTCTGGTGGGCTAGAAATATCCTATACATTTGCGAAGGCATTTGTCATATAGATACACTCATATGCCAACACCAACACCCATTGAGCTTTGGTTCTTAATTTTGACTGCCAGGGTTTTTTTTTTTTTTGTTGTTGTTGTTTTGTTTTGTTTGAGACAGGGTTTCTCTGTAGCTTTGGAGCATGTCCTGGAACTAGCTCTTGTAGACCAGGCTGGCCTCGAACTCACAGAGATCCGCCTGCCTCTGCCTCCCAAGTTCTAGGATTAAAGGCGTGTGCCACCACCTCCCAGCTTGACTGCCAGTTTTATTAGATTAAGAAATGCTTAGGGGTGGACAACCTTAATTAATGTTCCAAGAACCCATGGAAAGACAGACAAAGTAATGTATCTGTAACCTCAGGGCTCATACAGTAAGGCTTGAAAGATGGAAACAGGAGAATTCCCAGAAACTTGTGGGCCAGCTAGCCTTGCATACACAGAGGAAAACAAGAGATGCGGTATCAACTGAAGTGGAAGTCAAGGATGGGCACCTGAGGTTGTTCTCTGATTTCCACATGTGCACCATGGTATACACATACTTGCAAACACATACATGAGTATGCATATCACATAACACATACCATCTGCACACATCAAAGAAAGATCAAAGAAATACGTAGGGTGTTAATGAGGTGATGTTTGTGTGTGTATCTAAGAGGGTTTTGTTTCCAGAGGCAGTTAACTGAAGAGGAAAGACACTTGTTGAATGTGGACAGTGCCATCCCATGGCTGAGATGCTGGACTAAATAAAAAGATAAAGGAAAAGGAACCTGGGTGTGGTGGCACACACCTCTCAGCCCTTGGGAGGCAGCAGTGAGATCGCCACCACTTTTGGGCCAGTGTGAGCTCTGTAGCAGGTTCGAGACCAAACAGTGGTTTATAGAAAGACCCAATCTCTTTCTCTTTTTAAGGTGAAAAGAAGGCAGCTGTGACAATCAGTTCTGCCAGCTTGACTGTCTCTAAAATCACCTGGGAGATGTGTCTCTGGGTGTGTCTGCAGAGAATTATCTTGATCACATTAATTGGTGTAAGAAGACCCACCTCGGTTGTGGATGGTACCATTCCCTGGACAGAGATCCTAAACTATATAAAACCTAGCTGAACACCAGCACATATTCACTGTTCTCTATTTTTGGAGTGAGATCCAATGAGACCAATCAGCCCCTTGCTCCTTCCACCATGCCTCTTTCCTGCCTGTTGCTATGACTTTCCTGCCACAATGAGCTGTACCTTGAACTGTAAGCCAGAACTCACCCTTTCTCCCTAAGGTTGCTGGGTATTTTAATAGAGCAACAAAAAAGGAACCAACACACCAGCTGATCACTGGCATCCTCCTTCCATGTTTCCTGCTCTGCCAAGATATACTCAAACAGCTTCACTCATCTACAGGCATGAAGTCACCTGATCAGCCAAGATGTGAACAAGCAGCCTCACTGACCTGCAGCTATGGAGTCACTGCTTCTGTTTCTTCCTTGCTACAATGTACCACCTCAAACTGTAAGCTAAATGAAATTCAGTCTCCTTGAAGTTGCTTCTTAGCAGCCTTTTGGTTGAAAAGTAACTAATACAACTTTTGAGTGTTTGGTTATGACTCCATGACATCTAAAGAATAATAAAAACAGTAAAGTAATATATTGAATATTTTTACCATGTCTGATATTAGACTAGTACATATTTTTTAATAATGATGGTGTCAATGATGGTGAGGAGGAGGATTATATGTCCATATATGTATGATGTGGGTTCTGGGCTTGCTACCACACAGGTGTAGAGGTAAGATGACAACTTGAGAGTTGGTTCTCTCCTTCCACCTTGGGATCTGGAGCTCAGACTCATGTCCTTAGCATGCATAATTTCCTCCCCAATAAGATGGCACATATACATTATTTTTATCATCACACTGCTAAACGAGGTTAGTGCCATTATAACCACTGAACAGACCAGCACACAGAGATTGAAGGTGATGAAGCAGCTTGCTGAGCAGTTTTGGAAATGTCTATCAAACTTCTGTTCATTGAAAAGCATTTCCTCTACTATTCTCAGCTGAGCTTCCTAGGACCTCAGGAGAAAAAGAAATACACATGTGTAGATGTGTGCATATACATGTACACATGTACATATACATAAAGTACACATGTATGTGAGTATCTGCACACACAAAACATATATAAGCACCTATACATCAGAAATGCACATTTTCAGTGAATACACGCATACACACGAATAACACAAACACACTTATGGAATAAATACACATAAAACATGCATACAGTAATATGCCCTTGTATGTGAGCATGTACACTTACTTGCATACTGTATATAAATACATGCACACACTTGTACATGTATACATGAATACAAACATATATGTAAAGTATACACTTATATGTTGCTCTATAAGCAGTTTCCTCTCTAAAGAAACATTTTCTCTAGAAGCAGGAAGGTGTAAACGGAGACTGTTCATTCGGTCCAGGCATCCGAAACCCAGAAGCTGTATTAATTACAACACTATTTTACCTATTAGCTCAGACTACTTAGTGCTAGCTCTTATAACTTAACCCATTTCTACTATTCTGTGTATTGTCACAAGGCTGTGGCTTACTGGGTAAAGGTTCCGGCGACCATCTCCTTTGGCAGCTACATGGCATCTCCTTGACTCCTCCTATTCTCTCTATTTATCTCTCCCAGGTTGGCTATATTCTGCCCTGCCATAGGCCAAAGCAGCTTTATTCATTAACCAAGAAAAGCAACACATATGCAAAAGGACTTCCCACATCAGGAAGGAGGCTCAGAAACTCAGGAGGTAAGCAACTTCACATGTCTGGGAAAGCTGAAACTCATGTGATCCTTCAAGGTGCCTCCTGCTGCTTATAGACAGTGAACAATGCTGAAAGGAGAATGTCAGTTCTGTCAGTCTGCAGAAGAGTGAAGCTGCTTGCTCACATCTTGGCAGACAGGAAGTAGGGAGACGGAAAACCCGGGTTCAGCTGGTGTCTTAGTTACTTTCCTGTTGCTGTGGCCAATTACCTAGACAAATGCAACTTTTGCTTACAGTTCGTCATGGCAGGGAGAGCTCCAGGATTGCAGCTTTTGTGGGCTGTGAGTTGTCACCAGTGTCAAGGTGGGCCGTTTGGTGATGTAGCTGCTTTTGAGTCATTCCTGATCCTGTCAGTGACTCTTCACCCATACTGCCGCTAGTAAACCCAATAAAATCCCATTGTTTGTACAACTGTTACTTTGTCTGTGAATGGTTCCCTTTCTGGAGAGGATACACCTGTCTGCTGCATCCCTTCAGGAGAGGTCTCTTACACAACATATGTGTGAGTGCATACATGCATGGACTCACATAGATGCATATGTGTATATGCATATACAAACACAAGTATGTACATACACATATATACACAGCAGTACATAAACATGTCTGACTGTGCCCACACATGCACATATATATACATGCACAAATGCAGGCACACACATGTATACTTATTCAAGATGAACTTTCAAACAGTTGACCCAGAACATTTTATATAGATGTTGACAAACAGATTCATTTCTGCCAAGGAAACAGTCAGGAAGAGGGTACACCTGGATCAGCATGTCTACGCATGGAGTCACCTGGACATCTTCAGGGAGCCCTGGGGTCCAAGTCTGTCGAAAGCTTGGAGTGATGCAATGCTGTGGCTACCGACTGTGTGCCAATGCGTGCCATTCACACATTGCTTAGCCTATCAGTAGAGTATATCACAACATGCAAGCCACTGATCCAGCCCTCAGTGAACATAAAACATTGCTTAGAAGACTGAGCCATTCCGGAGCATGTGAAATATCATCCTTATGCCTGGTCAAGTTGTAAAACTCTTCTTTTGCTTTTGAAAGATGAGCTCTCTTTCAAGGGGGTGCATTTGAAACCCATCTCTTGAGGGTTCGAGCTGAGACCAGCAGGCGTCAGGGCCCACCTTTCTACTGGGTGCTGGGTTTCCCCCTGACGCTCAGAGACTAGGGAGTAGTGAAGCCTGAGATACACATGGACCATTTCCTTCGAAGGTTGTCACCTCTAGCAACAACACTGCAGCCGCCACCAGCCCGCCCCCCCCCCCCCCCCCAGTGTCTGCTTGGGACACACAGCTCCTTGCCCTCATTATCTTCTTCCTCCCTGTCCAGGACTTTGACCTCCGTCAATACAGTCAATACACCAGTAAAGGAACTGGGGATGTCACTATGCCAACTCCCAGACCTGAATTCAGAATGAACCTGATATTCTACTCCAGTTTATCCATGGTGCCTGCTAAGAGATCAAAAGAGCAGTTGGGAGGGAAGCATCTAACTTACCTTGGTATAGCTCACAGGCTGTGACAAAGACAGCCTCGCATCAAGGCCCTTTTGTTCCCTGATGAGCAGATTTGCTTCCCGAAACCATGCAGTGGCTCAGCGAATAAGGGACAATGTGTGTGTGTGTGTGTGTGTGTGTGTGTGTGTGTGTGTGTGTTACATTCACTTACCACATTTCCATGAAATCTGTGAATATGAGATTTCATATGTGCACACAGTATGTGCATATACATAGATGTGCCTATGGACATGTATATACATATATGCCCAGGCACACCTGTGAAGGTGTTTCGATTCTTGGCGCTAGTACTTCCCGCTCGCAACCCAAAGCACAGCCCTGAGACCTCATCAAGGCTGCCGTTCAGTGAACTTGGCTGGAGTTCCGTGCACTCTACTCAGTGAAAGAGTTTTTGTTGTGAGTTTCACTCTGTGTATGCATTTTTTAATGTCACAGGCAGGCCACAAGGGAATGACAGTCCCGGGATTGAGTGCATGGAAGGAACTCAGGAGAAATACGCGGGGCGGGCTGCAGTTCCCCAGCGCAGCAGCAATAATCAGCGGCAGGTTTGACTTGAGACTGCCAAATATCGTCCCTGCTGATAACTGTACCTTTTGTGAGCCGGCGACATACAGGGTCTATACAGCGTTGCCAGCGGCTTTTGTGGACAGCCCTGTCATAAGACCTCCACAAAGATCCAGTTATGTGGCTGTTGTTATGGGAACGGTACAATTATGGCCAAATTGAAGTGGCGAAGGGGAACAAAAAAGAGGAAGTGGATTGGGGGTGGGCAAAATTGCTATTTTCATCCAGACGTATTTTGGTTGATCACCTGGACTCGGTGCAAACAGCAATCAGGACAAACAGGTTTGGCTGCAGGAACTGAGAGCTGAGTTTATGCTTTTAAAAAAAAGAAAGATGCCTTTAGGAAAGGAAATGTCACATCCTCTTGTTTTCTTTGTGATTTAAAGATATACCTATTATTATTATTAATGGTGTGTGTGTGTCGGGGGGAGGGATTATGCACCTAAGGAGGTCAGAGGACCACTTGCAGGAGCCTGTTCTCACTGTGGATTTCAGGAATCTACTCAGTCCGGCTGGTAAGCACCTTTGCCTGCTTTTTTGGTCATTTTGCACAAGTGTTCTTCTTGTGCATCAGAGCTTGCACACTCAGTCCCGAGAGTCTCAGTGCCTCCTCTCTTCCCCAAACTCATGTCTGGATTATGCCGCTTTTGCAATTCAAGGTTTCTGATTAGCCAATTAAGCTTCGGGTAAATAATCCACGAAGCTTTTAAAATACCTGTTATGAAATAGTCTGTCGAGAATGATGGTCAGAATCAGCCCAGAAAGAGAACATTAACAAAAAAGAAAACTAAAAATAATCACAGACATTTTAGGGTTGAACACTACATCAACTAGAATAAAATATCTATGGGTGGACTTGACAGCAGATTGGAGAGGACAGAACAAATTTGAGCAGCCTTAAAGACTGAAGAACAGAAACTAAATTCAGCTTGATAGCACATGGCTCCTGCAGGGGTATCACTGCAAGTTCAAGGTTAGCTTCTGATAGATAATGAGTTTCAGGTCAGTCTGTGGTATAGAAGGAGAGCTTGTCTCAAAAACAAAAAAGAAGAGTAGAAATTGTCCAATATTAACAAAATATGTGTGGGAACAAAACACTGGGTGGGGGGTAGGTAGTAAGCAGAAAGAGCAAGCTTAAAGAATCTGAGCACTATAACAAAAGATCTAAGGACCAATCATCAGAGTCCAGGGGAGGAAATGGGTGGAGCTGAAAACAATATCAAAAGAGCAGGGGCTGGAGTTTCCCAGTTCAAGGAGAGAAACAAATGAACAAAGGAGTTTAAAGGACTGAGTGAAAAGCCAGGGGTGATAGGCTATGTGTATGACTCTGAGAAGGCGGGAAGACTGAGAGTTCGAGGCCAGCCTTGGATGTATGATGGAGAACCTGTCTCACAAACGAACAAGGGTCTAGAGCAGTGGTTCTCAACTCTGTGGGGAGAATGGACCTTTCACGGGTCACCTAGGACCATTGGGACATATTTACCTTATGATTTACAACAATAGCAAAATTGCAGTGATGAAGTAGCAATGAAAGTAATTTTATGGTTGGGGTCACCACGACATGAGGAGCTGCAATAGAGGATCACACTACTTGGCTGAGAACCACTGGGCTAGAAGGATGCATTATTAAAGCCCTCACTACTCTTGCAGAGGGCCTGGGTTTGGTTCCCAGGACACACATTGAGTGGCTCACAGACACCTGCAACTCCAGTTCCAGAGGATCAACGGCCACTTCTGGCCTCCATAGGCACCTGCGCTCATGTGGCATATATGCTCCAATCACATATCCATAAAATAACAATACATTTTAAAACCTCCAGGAACACAAGGTTCAGTAAGCCACAAACAGGGTAAGGCAGTGTAAATCTGTGTCAAAGCCAAGGTTATGAAAACTCTGGTCTAAAAAGGAAGATGCAGGCTAATGACATGGCTCAGCTGGCAAAGCACTTGCCAGGCAAACCTGCTAACCTGAGGCTGATCCCCTGAGCATGTATAAAGAGTGAAGGAGAACCTCTGACCTCCTCATATGTGGAGCAGCATGCAACCCACCCTGCCAGCCCCATTACAGACACACGGTAATGATGAATAAATAAAATAAAAACCAACAGACAAACAAACGAAGATAGAAAAGGGAGCAGATGAGTCTCAACAGCAAGGAGAAGAAATGAGAAATCCAGGGGAAATCACATCCAGGGGAAAACTAATTCATGGGACAGTACATTGCCCATCAGGAGCCATGCCAACCCAGAATTTTACTTTTAGGGAAAGCAAAATGATGAAACAAAATCAAAACATTAAAAAGTTTGCTTTTTCTGGAGTTGGAGTCTTGTAATATTGCCCTGGGCTCAAATGGTCTTTACATCTTTGCCTTGAGTAGTTGAGATGATGGGTGGGGGAAGGGCAACCAAGTCCGTCTCTCAATGTGTGTGTGTTCGTACGTCTGTTTATGTGTGTATGTATGCATGTCTATATGTGGTGCGGGAGAATTGTCTGTATTCTGTCAATCATGTTTTAAATAAACGCTGATTGGCCAGGCAGGAAGTATAGGTGGGAAAACCAGACAGGACGTAGAAATGATGCAATGAGAACAGGAGAATTCTGGGAAGGAAGAAGTTGATTCCTCCCACTCCTGTCCAGACCACCAAAGCAGCAACATGTGATCTGCCCTGCTGTGAAAGGTACTGAGCCACATAGCTAACGTAGATCAGAATAATGGGTTAATATAAGTGATAAGAGCCAATAAGTAGCCTGACCTAATGGGCCAATCAGCTTTATAACTTATAGAGATCTCTGTGTGATTTTATTTGGGGCTTGCCGGCTGTGGGGTACTGGGCAGGGCAGAAAACTCCAACAAGCAGGCACAGCCTGCTCATGTTACATATATGTGTATGTGTGTGCATTTGTGTCTAGGTAGAGAGAGAGAGATCAGAGGAGAACAATGTTGGCTCTCTTCCTCTATTAGGCTCCATCTAGTTCTTTGAGACAGGGCCTCTCTCTAAATTTGAAGCTGGAGTTTTGTGGTTTTTTAATTGTTTGTTTGTCGTTATTGTTGTTGGTCCCTAGTTCAGCTGGCATTCAATAAGTTCTAGTGATTCTCCCATTGTAGCTCTTTCCTTTGGGCATAACAAGATGCCATCTTGGGCTTTGGCCCTGGTAGCCATGGTAACTACAGCAGGACAATACAGAGATAGCCAGGCTCATGGTGATAGCAGGAGAGCTGTCGGCTGTAGAGAGCATCAGGAGACCCTCACCTGAGAACCTCCTCTTGAGTCTGCAACACATGCTGGGGAGTGACAGAGTTGTGGGAAGTGGAAGGTGGGCTGAAGGGGGGCTTCCTGATACAAGTCCATGATAGAGTGGCACTTTGTGTGTTGCAGCTGTTTGGGGGTCACGTACTGCTTCTATAAATAATGCTTCACCCCTGTTCTATGAGTGAGCCCTATGAACTCACTGATCTCACCACATTGGGCTTAATGAAATTGTTCTTTGGTCTCTTGTTGGTGCCCACTGGGGGTGGGCAGGCAGCTGCCTCTTCCCCAGAAAAAGTCAATGAATGCCGCCTATGGTCTCCTCACAGTACTAGGGTTAAAAGTCTAGGGGATCCGCCTGTCTCCACTTCCCAATCCTCAGGACAACCATGCCCAGCTTTTTACATGGGTTCTTGGCATCAAACTTAAGCCCTCATGTTTGTGCTTCAAGTGTTTGACTGACAGCTATGGCCCCAGCCCATCTCCAAAGTCATCTGCAATCTATGCAGGCAACCCTGTTCTCACTCACCACGTCCTGCAGTGAGGGGAAACTTTCAAAACCTTCTCTGATTGAGGGCAAGGGTAATGAGATAACTGGACCCCATTCCAGCACCCCTCTTTTACGCCAGGACAGAGGAGAGAGCACACCTGAATGGATCTTCTGAAAGCCATTGCATGGGGACTGGGGCCACTTTAAAAAGATTTAATCACAAGATTGCCGACCGTCCTCCCTTCTCGGTGTCTTACCACCGCGTCAACAGGACTCTGTGATAATAACAGTGCATTACAGCCGAGAGCTCCGCAAGACACAGGCTCTTCAAAAAGAAGTTTCCAGGGAAACCCAAAGACAATGGAAGAGAGGAAAAAATACAGGGCATGAGAGGAAATGGAAGGCTCTGACACCTACCGCTCCGGTACACATTAAACACAGCTTGACGCCCTGAAGGATAAACATAAAATCTCACTAAAAAGCCTGTTTGCCTCTGTTCCCACTACCTGATACATAACGTCTGACTTTCAGCTCAAAATTACAGACGTGCTAAGAGGCAATAGAGAAAACAGTCTGATGAGATAAAGAGAGCACTGGAAGGGGGTTGAGACAGGATCCAGATGTTGAGATCATCACATTGGAAGTGCGAAATCACATGATGAATATACAAAGAGATCTGGTGGCCGGGGGGTGGGGGGGTGGAGGGAGGGGGGAGGGGGCATACGTGGGTAGGTGAGCAACATATGGTGGCATGGGAGACTGGATATGGCAGTGGAGAGAGCTGAGAAGAAGAGGAAGAAGAAGAAGAAGAAGAAGAAGAAGAAGAAGAAGAAGAAGAAGAAGAAGAAGAGGAGGAGGAGGAGGAGGAGGAGGAGGAGGAGGAGGAGGAGGAGGAAGAAGAAGAAGAAGAAGAAGAAGAAGAAGAAGAAGAAGAAGAAGAAGAAGAAGAAGAAGAGGAGAAGCAGAATGATGGGACAATGGCAAACAACTATATTCCTATAACAGAGATACCAGTAAAAGAAGACACAGAAAGAAGCAGAAGAAATACTTGAAATGCTAGCAGTTCATGAGAATTTTCCTAGAGAAGCTAAATAAGAAGGTGAATCCAAAAGCAAAACACATAGGCATCCTCATGAATATTAACCTTCATCAGGCGATGAAAGGAGATAGAGACAGAGACCCACATGGGAGCACCGGACAGAAATCTCCAGGTCCAAATCAGGAGCAGAAGGAGACGGAGCACGAGCAAGGAACTCAGGACCACGAGGGGTGCACCCACACACTGAGACAATGGGGATGTTCTATCGGGAACTCACCAAGGCCAGCTGGCCTAGGTCTGAAAAAGCATGGGATAAATCCGAACTAGCTGAACATAGCGGACAATGAGGAATACTGAGAACACAAGAACAATGGCAATGGGTTTTTGATCCTACTGCACACGTACTGGCTTTGGGGGAGCCTAGGCAGTTTGGATGCTCACCTTACAAGACCTGGATAGAGGTGGGCAGTCCTTGGGCTTCCCACAGGTCAGGGAACCCTGATTGCTCTTCGAGCAGATGAGGGAGGGGGACTTGATCGGGGGAGGGGGAGGGAAATGGGAAGCGGTTGCGGGGAGGAGGCAGAAATCCTTAATAAATAAATAAATTTTAAAAAAAAGATTGATGACAGACCACATTCTTAGGAACCTCAGAGGTGACCAAAGAGGATCAATAACCCAAATTAGCCCTCAGACATGTGATCGTCACGCTTCAGAAAATTAAAGACAATGAGAAAGTCTTGAAGGAAGAAAACAGCTTGCCTAGAGAAGAGCATGGATGAGAAAGCCGTCAGACTTCACTTCAGAAACCATGAGGAAAAAGGAGTTGAGTGGGGCCATGAAGCACACCAGGAGAGAGGGTTCATCACAAAGTGCTTACTGAGAACGAAGACCTGAGTTCCGTCCCCAAGACCCATGTCAAAAAGCCAGGCATGGCAGTGCATGCTTGTCATCCCAGCAATGGGGAAGTGGAGACAGGCAGGTCTGTGGTACTCTCTGGTCAGCCAACCTAGCCGAATCTGTAGACCTCAGAATGTGAGAGACCTTGCCTCCAAACATAAGGTGCACAGTTCCTGAGGTGACCTCTGGCCTCCACACGCACACACCCACACTGGCACACATACACACACACACATTCATGAATGCACACATAAAACCCTTTAAATGTGGAGAAGAAATACTATCTCAGGGGAATTCTTCACCATAAGACTTCCTGTAAGAAATGTTAAAAAAAAAAATTTTCTTCGGGTAGAAGGACCATAGTAAAGAACTCAGATCTACATAAAGTACACATGAACTTGGAGAAGAAATAAAGACAATGTAAGTTTGCTAGTTTTTTATCCTTAATCAATGTAACAAATAACAATTTGCTCAAAATAAGAAGAATGAATTGGATGAAGATAACTTAGAAATAATTGGAATTCACAATGGTAACACTGTAAAAATCTGAGAGAGAGAGAAATTGGGAACCCTCTGCTACAGGGACCCTACATAGTGATATTTGAAGGGGGATTTGTGTTATTTGGGAATGTATATTCTAAATTGTAAGTCACTTCTTAAAGAAAGTATAACAGACATTCTAACTGGGGATAGAAATGTAACCAACGAATGTCCAGTTACAGCCAGAGAAAGTTGAAAGGCAGGGGAAAACCAAAAGAAAAGGAACGGAAGAGAAAGGAAGGGAGTAGAAGTTGGGGAAGGAGAGAGGAGAGGAGGGAAGGGGATAAGAAAGAAGAGACATGGAGAGAAGGAAACAGGAAGAGAGGGGAGGGGAGAGAGGAGACAGGAGAGGAAGGTATAATGGTTAGTTTTAATTTTGACATAACTTAGAATCACCTGGGGAGAATTATTGAGGAATTATCAAGATTGCATTGACCTGTGGGCATGTCTGTCGGAGATTATCTTGACTATTAATTGCTATAGATAAACCCAGCCCATTGTGAATGGCACCATTCCCTAGGCAGGAGACCCTGAACTGTATAAAAAAGGAGAAAGCTACCTGAGAGCAAGCAAGCAAAGATGTGTTTATTCTCTGGTCTTGGCTGTGAATGTGATTTGCCTAATTGTTTGAGTTCCTGCTGTTACTTCCGGGGAATGATGAGCTGTAACTTGAAATTGTGGCAGAATAAACCTTTCCTTCCCTCAGTTACTGATTTGGACAGAGTTTTTTTTTTTTTTTTTTTTTTTTAAATCACAGCAGATAAATGAAACTAGGAAAGAAGGGAAAGGAAGAAAAGGGGGAAAGGAAAGGAAGGAGGAATAGGAGAGGGGGATAAAGGAGAGAGGAAAGGGAAAGGGAAAGGGAAGGGAAGGGAAGGGAAGGGAAGGGAAGGGAAGGGAAGGGATGATGAGACCAAAAGATTCCAAATAGGGAAATAGCTACAAATGTGGCAGAAACTAGCACAACATTAAAAATTCAGTTTGGAGAAGCCTCAGTTCTGTTGCTTTTTTTGTTTGTTTGTTTGGGGTTTTTTTTGTTTTTTTTATTTATTAAAGATTTCGGTCTCTTCCCCGCCACCGCCTCCCGTTTCCCTCCCCCTCCCCCAATCAAGTCCCCCTCCCTCACAGAAATCTCAAGGTCCAAATCAGGAGTTCTGTTGCTTTTGTTATGGTTTTTGGTCCCTGGTCCCTTTAAGAGGCAAGCCACTCCCACTCCCGGTGACCCCTGACCTCTTGTCACCATCATGGATTTCTCTCTGTTCCCCCTATTGGAGCACGTGTCTCCCTGTTTTCCCCTTCTTCTGTCTCTTTCTCCTCTACTCTCTCTCTCTCTCTCTCTGCCCCCTTCTGCCTTTCCCCTCCATAACCCCCTGAATAAATATTCAACATGTTGTGTCTGTCCATGTCTCTGTCTCCTGTCCACCTGCCCCCACTGCAAACCCACTAGCATTTCCTGCCACTTGCTGCTCCGGACCCGCCTGGCTCGCAGCTGCCCTGTAACCCATGTTATGGAGCCACCCACACTTAGGAGGATATTCTCTTGTAGGCAGTCTTTTCCAGTAACACCCTTATCTTATATTTTGACATGGGTGTAAGTTCACACGTGTCTGAGAAATGAAGTCTCAGAGACACATTGAGAATGAACTTAGCCTCCGTGGATGCAGGGGGCTCAGTATCTGTGAACTAAAGCACCTTCCTCTCACCTCCCAGCATCTTTATTTTTTCCTATATTTACACTTTAGCTAGAAGATTTCCATATCTCAAAACAAACTGATACAATCTTCCAACAATACAATGCCAGGTGCAAATACCAGATTCATGAGGTACCACAGTTTTCCAGTTTCCCCTGAATCAAGTTTTGCATAGGCTTTGTATCCACAGGAAGCTCTCAGTCAAGATTCACATAGGACAGCAAAGTTATTTGTAACACAAAGGAAGACCTAGGGGCTGTGTGAAAACTCGGGGGGGGGGGGGGGTGGGCTAGGCCTGGTATAGCCCAGCGGGGTTTCATGGCTAGTGGAGGTTACTTGCTATCCCTCTGGTGCGAGGCCATCGGGACATCATACCATACTTATCCATAACCTCTCAGCTGTGCCTCATCAAGTCAAGTTGACAGTGAAGATTAACCACCATAGTAGTTTTCATTTCTGTTCTCAGGGTGGCTTTAATTTCTTTGCCTCTTATTCTAGGGAAGGGTTGCAGGAGAGTGGGGTGGAGCAGAGAAGCTCACGCTGTGCAAGCCAGGAAGCAGATGGAGAGAAGACTGCACTAGCTGGCTTTCTCCTTCCTCTTTCTTCCACCAAGCACCCCAGCCTAGGGCGGAATTCTCCAAACCCCTCATTACCTCTCTGGAGATTTTTAGGTATAATCTTAAGAGGAGCCTCTCCACCGACACAAAATAACTCCAATCAAACCAGATTAGACCAAATCAAAGATGCCTATTTCAATGAATGCAGCACTCCTGGGTGGTTGGGAGCATGGCAGGGGGGCGGGTAGACAGAGAAGGAGAGGCCATGCAAAACCCACGACCATGTATTCTTTTTCTCTGCAGCAGTCTCAATAGCTTGTGGAATGGTCCTGGCCCTCCCTGGGGAGGGGTCAGCATTTGGCAGGCTTTCCCTGAGGTGGAGTCCAGCCCAAGGCAACTCCCAGGGGGAGGGGGCTTGGGGTGGAGCTTTTTGCTCCATTGGCACCCCAAGGATGACTGCCAGGGGCTGGGGTGACGCTTCCAACCCAAACACCCCAGAGTCCTTGGATATAGGGGTGTCAGGGGGCTGGGGCCTCACTTTTGACCAAATTATTTCAGAGTCCTTGGATATAGGGGCATCGGCTCAAGTCTGGCTACTTCCTGTGGGCATGGGGTGATATGAGAGAGGGGGGATCTGGGAATTGGTGGGCTCATGCTCAGTGAGAGGTGTGGCTGGAGTGGCATCCAGTTTGCTGTCATCTCCTGGAATCCGCAGGCAGTTGTTTTTCGAGGGAGATGAGAAGGCACATGGCTAGGATAAAAGAAATATTGTTATTATTGACCCTATGAATGAGGGCTATCCATGGGAAGTCATTAACTGTCACAGTGCCCTGGTGTATAGGTGAGGCACAGGTGTATAACTGGGACACAATAGCAGATAAAACCAGATTTTAGTTGGCAGGTGTCCTTCATCCAGGAGAGTTGGTACCAGTGGTGAAGTCCCAGGAGCTGGTGTAGATGTTGACATTGTCTGGAGAATGCTTTATAAGTTGGTCTTGGCCCAGGCAGCAGGAATGACCTGTAAAATATGCTTGAAACTGGCTGGAGGTAGCATTTACATCTTGGTGTCATAGCAAAAGGCTATTGCTTTTTGGATACACCTGAAACCTGTTAATCCTGGACTATGAATCTTGTGAAAGAGGCACACCTGTCTGTATTTTAGCAGGAAACTTCATTAAATGTCATAGATGAAGTAATAAATTAATTACCTTAAGTATCTTAAATTATCAAATGCCATTAGACAGATCTGAGAGGAATAAATGAACAGAAATGAGACAGCTTCTTAGCTCTGCAGGCAATCCCAGATCCTCTCCTTAGTCCTTGGAGAATGCCAGTCTTAGAAGCAGTGCCTGCCATTAGCTGTTGAGTACATGAGGCCCAAAGATTCTCTTGTGGGGGGAGGAGATTTAATCTACCTGGCTTGGCAGGATGAGAAGGTTGATCCCCCAAAAGGCATCCAGGAAGGTGAAGACGTGGAAGACCGCTTTTTACTGCATGGGTTGCTTTGCCAAACCCAAAGGCAAGTCCTGAAGGTGCGCATCTTGGGGGAGCTAAAGGGTGCTGCAGAAGCTGGCATGTCTCTGTGGTCTTTGGTTAAAAACATACCTTCAGATCTGTAAAGGCATTTTGTAGATTTTTAAAGGATTTTTTTTTTTGTAAAAGGCTGCCCAAGGGCGTTTTAGGAATTGGCTTGGAATCACAAGAAACCCATTTTAAAAGTCTTGCCCAATCATGGAGCTCAGGTCTATCACAGTATGTCCACTGGGACAGCCCTTGAGCCAAAAACAGGACTGTGAAAATTGAACAGCAGGCATCCCTGGCCACACAATCTTCATCTCAGTGAAATCCTGGCTTTCACCACGTGGGTTAGGCTTTGGGTGAGGCCCAAGACTTCAGTAAAAAGCCCGAAAAGCAAATGGGTCCCCAACCCTACCGGCCATGTACTTTAAAAAAGGGGAACTCACTGAGATGAAGCTGATGGTAGCCTGGTGGAGAGCATGCATGGGAAGGGCGTTTTCCAGCTTGCAGCTCTGGGACCTGGGCCTGTGGGAAAAACAGACCCTTTTGGTGGGAAACCTCCGTAAGTTAGATATAATCTTACTAGGAGCCTCTCTGCCGAAGCAATATAACTCCAATCATACCAGATTAGACCAAATAAAAGATGCCCACGTTTAATGAATGCAGCACTCCTGGGTGGTCAGGAGCATGGCGGGAGAAAAGACAGAGAGGGAGAGACCATGCAAAACCCATGACCACGTGTTCTTTTTCTCTGAGGCAGATTAAATAGCCTGTAGGAATGGTCCTGACCCTCCCTGGGGAGGGGTCAGCATTTGGCTGGCTTTCCTGGAGGTGGAGTCAAGCCCAAGGAAACTCCCGGGGGGGGGGTGCTTGAGATGGAGCTTTTTGCTCCATTGGCACCCCAAGGATGACTGCCAGGGGCTGGGGTGATATTTAATTGAAAGTGAGACCCCACCTTCTAACACCCCTATATCCAAAGAGTCTGGAATGTAATATTAAGTTGGGTGTATCACCTGGGCCTGGACATGACACAATAATGAAAACAGCTTGGTATTGCCATAAAAACAGACATGTGAACCAATGGAATCAAATTGAAGACCCTGACATCAATCCACACACCTATAAACACCTGATTTTTGATAAAGAAGCCAAAATGTTACAATGGAAAAGGAAAGTATCTTTAACAAATGGTGCTGTCATAACTGGATGTCAACATGTAGAAGATAACAAAAGATCCATATCTATGCCATGCACAAAACTCAGTCCGAATGGATCAAGGACCTCAACATAAATGAACCTGATAGAAGAGAAAGTAGGAAATAGCCTTGCACACATTGGCACAGAAAACCACTTCTGAAATATAACACCAGTAGCACAGTCGCCGAGAGCAACAGTCAATAAATGGGACCCTCTGAAACTGAAAAGCTTCTGTAAGGCAAAGGACACAATAAATAAGACAAAACCACACCCTACAAAATGAGAAAAGATCTTCATCAACCCCACATCTGACAGAGGGCTGATCTCTCAAATATATAAAGAACTCGAGAAACTAGACATCAAAATACAAAATAATCCAATTAAAACATGGGTACAGAACTAAACATAGCATTCTCAGCAAAAGAATATCAAATGACTGAAAGACATTTAAGGAATTGTTCAACATAATCAGGTAAATTAAAATCACAATGACTCTAAGATACCATCTTAGACCTGTCAGAATGGCTAAGATCAAAAATACCAGTAATAGCTTATGTTGGTGAGGATGTGGAATAAGGGGAACACTCTTCCACTGCTGGTGGGAATGCAAACCTGTACAACCACCCTGGAAATCAGTATGGCAATTTCTCAGAAAATTGGGAATCAATGTACCTCAACACCCAGCATTACCACTCCTGGGCTTATAACCAAAGGATTCTCAATCATACCACCAGGACACTTTCTCGACAATGTTCATAGCAGTATTATTGGCAATAGCCAGACCTAGAAACAGACTAGATGCCCCTCAACTGAAGAATGGATTTTTTAAAAGTGTGGACATTAACACAGTTGAGTACTACTCAGCTGCAAAAAGCAATGACATCATGAAATTTGCAGGCAACATATTTTAAGTTTATCTTTTCCTCAGTGATTTGAGAGGTCACAATGACCACACACAGGTGTTTATGTCCCGTATATGTCCTGTATATTTCTAGATCATCTATGTTTTTTGCTTCTAATGCCACTCTTACTACAGAAGCAATGTCTTATGCTTTCATATCTAAAGAAGCGCCTCATCTTTATCAATATTTTATATGATTTTCCTCTTTTTGCAGTTTTCCTTTTCATTTGAATATACAAATCAACTTGTCTAATGACATTAGAAGAAGTTGGTATTTTGAAACATTTTTTTAAACTTTACTTCTCTATTTATTTTGGGTATATGTGCATGTACCCATGTCATGGCACATAAGTGGAAATCATCAAACAACATGAAGGAGTCAGTTGTCTCCTTCCTGGGGATTAAACTCAAGTCTTTGGGTTTGGTAGCAAGTACCTTTATTCACGGAGCCATCTTGCTGGCCCAATTTTCTATTTTTATAAACCAAATTAAATTCACATTTTAGGATGCTGGGATGTCTTGTTGGCAAACAAGAAATGTCTATCTACTTTAGATTGTTTTGTGGATGGGTTGAATCCTTGGTTACAAACACCACATTGTGTGCCCAGTATGATAAATGTAAATAGATCTGGAAAGGAGAGAATACTGACAGCATAGAAAGCAATGGTAGAGAGGCAAACAGCACACCAGCACTTGATGGCAAGAACCATAAACCTGATGAAGAAAAACAATCATCAGGAATAACTGTACACCCAGAAGAACTAGTACTACTTGAGTGTGAGGGCCATTTAAAAAAAAAAAAACATGAAGGCAGAGGTAAGTAGGTCTCTTAGTTCAAGGCCAGCCTGAATGACAGCATGAGCCCCGAGACAGCCAGGGTTACACAGAGAAACCCTCACTCAAAAAACCAAATTAAAACTATTGTGGAATATTTGTACACTGTATAAAGGTGTATTGCTATGATATATGTAATAAAAAACTGAATATCTAGGCAGGAGGTATAGCCGGGATATCTGGGGCAAAGAGAGAAAGTAGGAGGAGAAATTTAGGTGGGTGAGAGAGATGCGAAGACACAGGGAAGAAGCAGGATGGGCAGTGTGTGACAGTGATTAGTAGAAATGGATTAACTTAGTTTACAAAAGCTTGTTAAAAACAAGCCTAAAGCTAATGCCAAGCTTTCTTAATTAATAAGTCTCCATGTCATTATTTGTGAGCTAACAGAACAAAGAAAAATCCAACTACATGTGGCACCCAATGTGGAACCTGAATATACAAACAAAGGGCCCGAGAAAGCTAAAAAAAAGTTCTGGACAAGGCTATGAGTGGCTTCCTAGTTCTGCAGTCTCTCATGGCAGGCCGATGCTTGGCATACTGAAGGACAGCTACTGGTCACTGCCTGTTGGTTGGAGCCAGTCACCAGCACCATGCGGTAAACTGAGTCATGCGGTGGCTGACGTGGCAGTTTAATGTTTGTCCCACATGGTCAGAGAACACTGAAAACACTTAGTAACCCATGTCCAGAAGACACACAAGAAATACCTCTGGAAAGGTTCAGGATTTTAAAAATGTGTTCAGATGCTAATGAAAGAAAAGAAAATTGGTATTAGCAGTCATAAAAAATCGCTTAAAATAATAAAGTCTTTAAAGAAAGAATAAAGTAATATAAAAAGAATAAGTCACATGAAATACACAGAATGTCTGGATCTTGTATGGTGCTTTGCTGATTTTAATTTTTTTAAATGTTAATGTACAAGAAACAATAGCTACTGAGAGACATTGGATTATGGAAACTGAAAAATTAAACCAACCCATATATTTTAAGAATGTCTTAACTTCAAAATGGAAGTAAAAAAAAAATGTGTTAGGTTAGAGAAGAAGTTATGCTTTTGTTTCCATGGGAAACAGAAAGTTATGATTCTCTTCAAAATTAATGAAGATCAGATTTGATTGGGGGGACCTCCTGAGAATCTTAGCAGCAGACATGAAGTAAAAAACCAAGAAAGACAACAGGACAGGTGGTATATATGCTGATCCCTCTACTAGGGAACAGCTCTGAGACTGGAAGAGACATGATAATTCTTGTAAGCTACCGAGTCCTTATGAGTTACTATTTCAAGCCATTCTTTGATATGGCATGGATAGAGGATTAGTTATATAGCCTGAACAAACTTATAAAGTTGACAAATGCATTTAACCTGATCAAACATGAAACAAAAATTGTCTTTAACTGACTTGTGCATTCTGCATATTCCATACTTGCATTAATGCATATACATATTACCTTTAAAAGTTTATGTGTTTTCAAAAATAGAGGACAAGACACTAAAAAAGACAAGCAGCCCAGATGATCCAGTCTCTCAGAATACCTCTGTTGTAGCTTCCTCACAAATGCATCCAGTTGCTAGCTGAGATGACCCAGCTTCACAAACTACACCAGCCACGACTTCA
Organism: Microtus oregoni; assembly: GCF_018167655.1. Lineage (NCBI taxonomy): Eukaryota > Metazoa > Chordata > Mammalia > Rodentia > Cricetidae > Microtus > Microtus oregoni. The sequence continues at coordinate 2,049,745 of NW_024543062.1, forward strand.
GAAAGTTCTATACTTTCCCATCACACAGAGACTAAACAGAAAACAATACAGCTAGCTTTCCTGGACTTGACCATTATGCCAGTTTTCTCAGGGTCCCCTAAAGATGTCTTCACCCCCAAACACCATAAAGTAGTTTTAAAAATATGACACCCATATTCCGAGGAAGTGGGTGGGTGGTTTTCGATCATATGGTGAATTATTATTGTCATCATTTGGGGGGTAACAGGTTGTTACTGGTCATAGTAAGGAAGGAAACTAAGCAAAGGAGGCTGGATTCAAGGATCTCTTTCTGAAAAGAAAAAGGAGGGTATATAGGAATGATAGGATAGAAGGATAGATTATTGAATTTGCTTTAACTAAAAAAAATACTATTAATCTCAAATATCTTACATTAGTATGGATTTTGTATACTGATAAAAATTTAAGGTTATTTCTGTTAGAATACACTCCACACATGTTTCTACTCTTATTAAGACATTTTTATATATTGATACAAATTTACAGTTATTTTTAATACTATATATATGTTTCTATTCTTGTTTAAGGTATTGTACTTATACAGATCATTTTAAAATGTAATGTAAAGTTCTAATTCTTAAAAACTATTTAAGATAATTAAAAATACGGATGATTAGTTAGTCATTTATAATAATCAAACTATTAGTCATGTTAGATATGTTTCAAGGTTAAACAGAGATATATTTTAGATAGGTAAGTGATCTTCAAACACTTCAGAGATGTACAGAATATGATATTTAAGTTGTTTCAATAACCTAAGGCTTTTCATGACAGTGAGACACATCTGCTCCTGGCAGCACCAATGTGCTTCAAAGAAGGATGATGGGCATTAACGAATACCATTATGGAGTTCACTTTTATGGTGACAAAGTTAGTCACTGCCCTCGCCTCGACTGTTGATAGTGTGCTGTCCAAACTGAGCAAACAGGACACACATAAAAGGCACCTGCTAACTTTGCCAAGACAAGGTAGAACAGTTCTTCAAAAGTCTTGCTTCATGGAAAAGTCTGTTGGATATTCGAGGCCTGTAGGCCAAAGATGAATGCCCCAACATTGAAGAGGAACCTTGGGTGACTATCCAGGTCACCTATGCCAGATGTCTCTATCATTTCTTAGTTTTGGGAGTTGCTTGCTCTGTACTTCTTGTTTAATCAGGTAATATATCCTTTTTAGGTTTCTGATGGGGTTAAAGATATAATTTTGCAGGCAGAGGCAGGCGGATCTCTGTGAGTTCGAGACCAGCCTGGTCTACAAGAGCTAGTTCCAGGACAGGCTCCAAAACCACAGAGAAACCCTGTCTCGAAAAACAAAACAAAACAAAACAAAAAAAAAAGATATAATTTTATATCTTTACTTGATAGCAAGTTCAGGAAAAAAACTCTTGAAAGAGGTGAAAAATATATATGGCTGAGAGACATAGAAGCTTATATTATTTAAGCAATTATTTTGAGGTCTAAAAAGATAGTTTGGGGTTGGTAATATAAGTTAGGATAAAAAAGTAAATTGGGCACAAAACTTTGGACTCACCAAAATAGAAGAGATAATAAAACATTTTCTCTGAATTTGCCAAATACAGATAGATTGGACATTATAAATCTAATTCTTACCTGATAATTGTTCTTGTTATATATAGTTTTACTATGTTAGAGTTAAAACCTTTCCTTTTTTTTTAGACAAAAGGCGGAAGTGTTGTTGGGGGTATTTGCACACTGTGTGGGATATTTGTACACTGTGTAAAGGTGTATTGCTGGGATTGGTGTAATAAAAAGCTGAATATTCAATAGCTAGGCAGGAGGTATAGCCAGGATTTCTGGGCAGAGAGAGGAAGTGGGAGGAGAAATCTTACCAGGTGAGAGAGATGCGAGGACATGTGGAGGAAGCAGGATGTGAAGTATGTGACAGAGATGACCCTCTCCTGAGAGAACTACTAAAGGGTGAGCTTCTGTGGTGAAAACCATGCACTCTGATGAAGGAACAGGAACAATGGTAAGAAACAACATCATTAAATATGACAGCAAGTCTTGTGGGGTGAATGAGTCCACATCCATGCACGAGCATTCGAAGGCCACCTCAGATGTCTTCAATCACTCTCCATCTTGCATCAGTTAAGTCAGGATATGACATGAACCAGGAGCTCCCCATCTCAATGAACTGGCTAGCCAGCAAGTCCATGGGCTTCACCTCTCTCCTCCCTCCAGCACTGGAGCTCCTGGTGTGCCTTATTCACACCCCACTTGTTCCTCTGTGTGTATATGATTGCTGTGCCTTATTCCACCCCGCTTGCTCCTCTGTGTGTCTGTGATTGCTGGAAACTGAACTCAGGTCTTCATGTGCATCAAGTGATTGACCCTCTGTTCATTTCCCCAGCCTGGCGAATCTTAACTATTGACTCTGAAACCAACTCTTACAGCGACAGCCTTTAAGTCTACAGAGGAAAAAAGGTGGGAACTGAGAAAGAAAGGACAGGATTCGCTGTTTCTTCTCTTGCTTGAGGTACAGAGACACCATGTAGCTTCAGCCTTATGAGTCACAGAGGAAGACCATAAATGATCATCATGTCCAAGACAGTAGAAGAAAGAGGTGATGAAAAAGAAAATATTATGAACCCACAGAAATCAGGAAAGGAAGAAAGGAAAACACAATAAACAGGAAAACACAAAAGAAAATGACAGAATTTAAATTTGAATGTATCCACAACCACATAAATGTGATTCAGTTAAACTGTTTTTCTTTTTTTAAGACAAGGTTTCTCTGTGTAAACAGTCCTAGCTGTCTTGGAACTAGCTCCGTAGATGAGGCTGGCCTCGAACTCACAGAGATTTTCCTGTCTCTGCTTCCCAAGTGCTGGGATTAAAGGCGTACACCACCACCACCTTAAAGTGGTCTTTTACGTATCAGATTGCACTGAATTTAAGATTCTACTATACACTGCCTATGAAAACACATGCTTAAGATCAAACATACTTCCTTGTGCACTGGAGCTTTTGCTTTTCTTAGCTCTAGACAAAGATTTACACCTGTCTCTCTGGTTTTGGAGACATCATCTCTCTTTGCATCCCAGGCTGTCTCAGCCTCCTTACTGCTGGGAATACAGGTGTGTACAGGGAAAATACCCTGTTTGGTAGAAAACATCTTATACCATATACCTGTTGTACCAGTGTTGGTGATTGATGGGATGGTGTCATTGATGTTCCTGTAGTGATGGCCTTCCTGCTGTGACCAGCCTTGGATTTTAGAAGATTAAGGAAAAGATCCCTTAGGCACTCCAGAGAGTCCTCCAACTTCTTGTCTTTTTGTATGTCTGAATGCCCAGATGTGGTGTGTGTGTATGTGGGGGGGGGCACACACACACACACACACACACACACACACACATAGAGTCCAGAGAAACTCAGCTGTCATTCCTCAGATGCCATCCACTCTGCTTTTTTTGAGACAGAGCCTCTCAGTTGGCCTGGACTAGGCAAGCTGGCCAGCAATCCCAGAAACCCACACATCGCTTCCTCTCCAGTGGCAAGATTACAAGCCCGAGCCACAATGCTCAGCCCTTGTGTGTGCTCTGGGGATTGAACTCAGGTCCTCGCACTTGTAAGGCTAGTGCCCTTGTAAGACCAGCACTTCACTGACAGCCCTCTCCTCACTCCCCTCACTCTTTATTTGGGCAGCCATTCAACCAAGTGGCAAACTCGCCTGGCTGGTCTTTCACTCATTCTACCACCTCCCCCCTTTAACCTGCAAGGGCTTGGACCCCCATGATTCAGTGAGAACTCTGGCTAACAGCAGACTTTCTATAAAATCCTGAGAAGCTCCTTCCTCCTGCCCAAGTTGGAGAACAAAAACCATCAGGCCTTCTGCAACCACCTGCATTTCTCTGGCTAAATTAGCGCGACATGCCTCCTGCACTCAGACTGCCTTTGATGTCTGTCCCTCTATTTTTATTTACCTCTCTTTTTTTTCCATTTGCAGTAATTGAGAAACAGAGGACCAGGGACTACATGGGAACAAAAGCCATTGCTGTGACCCAGAGGCGAAGCCTTCCTTCACCATTCACAGAGCCACCAAGCAGGGTGTACCACAGGGCTGCCTGTCTCTTTCCTCGGGTACTAGAACAATTAATTAATTAATTGCATGGACATGACTTCTACTGGAGGTGATTTTATTTTGGCTGACAGTCACATGCATATACAGACATGTCTTATGCTGCAGTAGAACATGGCTTTATTTAGAATGTGTTATTTATATCTTGGGTGATTTCACTCCTAAGAAACTGAGGGAGAGAATGAGGAGACAGTGGGACAATGTACAGGAGAGATGCTTCATATATATATATATATATATATATATATATATATATATATATCTTTCTAACAAAAGGGAAAGAGTCTAATGCTACGGTAGAATTGAGATGCTTTGGAGATCAGTCAAGGGTATGCTGGGGGCAGGCATGGAGCCAAGGGCAAAGCCAAGGTTAGCAGCCTGGGCTGATTTCCTGTGCTGGTTTTGGGTCTTCATTTGACCTTCTTTTCAAGGCTGTGAGTGGATTTGAGGCCAGTGTGTGCAGAGGACACAATAGGAGTGAAATATCTCAGAATTAGCATGCTCCCTCCTGGCAAGTCCTGACAGTCTCTGAGCATGGCACTGCGGAGACTGCAATAATAAAAATAATGCCTACATATCACCACGTGTTTGTTACATGTCGGGTACTTTCCAACCTAATCTCACTTCACCTTTAACTTAACTCTGTGAAGAACATACTGGAATTGTCTCCAGCTGGGAAACTAAGACTCACAGAGGTTAACATTTGCTTAAAGTGGCCCAGCTGGGCGTGCTAGAGCTAGGTTCTGAGCCAGGGCAGAGGCTGACTTTCCCTGCTAATATTCATTTTCCTTCCTCCCTTTCTTCTTTCCTTCCTTCCTCCCTCCCGTCCTTCCTTATTTTCTCTCTCTCTCTCTCTCTCTCTCTCTCTCTCTCTTTCTTCTTTCACACGTATTTAAGAAATAGCTTCACATAGTTTATATGCTCTAGCATTGAACCAGGGCTCCAGTCCCTCAGTGGAGGATTCCAGGCAGGTGCTCTACCATTGAGCCACACCCCAGCCCCTCACTGGGGGGTTCTAGGCAGATGCTCTACCACTGAGCCACACCCCAGCCCCTCACTGGGGGATTCTAGGCAGGGGCTCTACCACTGAGCCACACCCCAGTCCCTCACTGGGGGATTCTAGGTAGGTGCTCTAACCATGAGCCATGCCCAATTATTTTATATATAGCCTTTCTTTTCCCTTTGTTTTAGACATTATCTTCCGATGTAGTAGAAGCTAGCCTCAAATTTGTCATCCTTCTGTCTCAGCCTTCTGAATGCTGAGATTACAGCTCCGTGTCTTCTGGCTGGCAGCCAGAGCTCATTCACCCCCACAGGTTCCCTACTAGGCAGATACCAAACCCACTTTTTGGCAAGGAAGTCAGAGCTTACATTGGAAGCCACCACACAGCAAAGTTTGCATAGCCATTTAGCACACAGTGTGTGTGTGTGTGTGTGTGTGTGTGTGTGTGTGTGTGTGTGTGAGAGAGAGAGAGAGAGAGAGAGAGAGAGAGAGAGAGAGTGTGTTAATCTAACTGAAGAACACATCTGTGCTCCAAGTTTAGCCATAACACACTTCTGGTGTAAGCAGTAGAGATGACAGAACACGCCGGCACATGCCTGTGACCCAGTACTAAGGAGGCTGACACAGAGCAAAAGCCCATCTCAAAAAGGAAAAGGAATAAAGGGACAGAAGGAAGGAAAAAGAAAAGGCAGAAAAATGAATGGCAAATGATGTTAATTTAAAAAAGACTCGGAGGGCTCAGTTATTGATAAAGTTCTCACACTGGCCCTGTTCCTTTTTGGAGTGATCTCTAAAATCACAGTGTCACCCAGCTAAAGGGACTTTAAGGGAGGCGACTTGTTGCAGAGGGAGGATGATCTGATGGACACTAATCTTATTTTATCAATTGATTGGCTGATTGATCCCTTTGTTTGTGTGGGGGAGTTAATTTTCTTTCTTTGTTTTCTTTTAAGATAGGCTAGTCTACGAATCACGGTGTGGTTCAGGATGACCTTGAATTCTCGGTTCTCCTGCCTTTACCTCCACGCGCTGGGTTTGCAGGTATGTGTCACCATGCTCGGTTTAATCTTATTTTAATACAGGTGCCTATAAAAACTACCTTGGATCTGGAAACCTGTTCAACCAGACTGCCCCAATTTCTTACACAATAGCTATCTTAATGAAATCTCAAGTTCATTTACTTCGAACGCCTCTTAAAAGTAAAGGGACCTGTGTTCCCAATGCTGATGTTGAGTGGGCTGGTGACATGGGGGTGACCCAGGGGTCAGTGGCCCTTCTACAGTGATGTTCTTGGAAGCAGACACACCTATTTGCCTTCTTCAAAGTAAAATACTCTGTGTGTACACGTGAGCTGGCATGCATGTGCGTGTGTGTGCGCGCGTGCGTGCATGCACGTGGGCGGTATGTATGCAGATGAGAGTCCGTGTGTGAAAACTGTTGGTATCCTTAGGAGTCTTTCCTCAGAAACCATCCAGTAATTTTGGGAATCTCTCACTGAAACATGGGAAACAGCGTTTAGGTAAAGTTGGCTCACCAGCGAGTCCCAGGCATCCTCCTGTCTCTGCTCCAGCGTAGGAAGCATAGGCATGTGCCAGCATGCTTGGCTTTTTACATAGGTGCTGGGAATCAAACTCAGATTGCCATGTTCACATGCAAAACATTTTATTTAGTGAGCCATCAACCCAATTCGAGCCGATAAATCTTTTCCACAGAAATGGACCACTTGGAAGTCCATGGGAACCCAGATCCCATTGCTGGCTTTCTGAAGCATTCTCTCCACAGAGGGCCTGTCTCTCTATTCACCTGCCACGCAGAGAGAAGCCATCATCTGTGGGTGACAAGATGGTGCCACCTTGATGGTGAGAGGAGAAAGGGCAGCAGTGAAGATCCCAGACTACCTGGGCTGAAGTCCCAGCTCTGCGACCTTGGCCAGTTTAAGAACTTCTCGGGGGAGGAGGGGGCGGGTGTCATAATTTCTTCTGCTGCTAAATAGGAACAAGCCATTCACTTCTGTGGCCTTTCGTTGCATGGATTATATGGATCAAATCACCTGTGCTGTGCAACATGATCCAAATCGTGCTCTGGGCAGAATTACACCTGGGGGATTTGGGGTAGCTGCCATATGAATAATAGCACCAATGCCAGTAAATGCTATTGTATTACAAAATGGAGAAATATTTGTGAATTCTCTAATCCAGGAAACTCGCTACCGTTCCATTGTTATGGATGAATCTCCCCAGTGGAGACACTTTGAGATTTTCTTTTTTTTCTTTTTCTTTTCTTTTATTTGTATTTTGTTTTTGTTTTTGAGTTTTTGAGACAAGGTTTCTCTATATAACAGCCCTGGAACTCACTTTGTAGACCAGGCTGGCCTAGAACTCACAGAGATCCACCTGCCTCTGCCTCTCCAGAGCTGGGATTAAAGGCATGCACCACCACCACCGGGCACTTTGAGATTTTCAACAATACCTGACCTGTAAGGTCAGAGGCTGCCATAGGAAAGACACTGGCTGGGGATTAGGAGTGTGACAAGTTAAGAACCAGCAGAGGCTGCAAGCCTGGGTAGCCTTGTCTACCTCAGACAAGGCTGCACAGACCCTCCATACTCCTAGAGTTTACCCCATAAGCGATGAGCACCGCTGCTTGTCTCCACTGATTAATGAGGACCCAAACACTTATTACTCCCTCCGTAGAGGGAGCCAGGACAGAGTGGCTCCTTCGAGCTCTCCTCACAGAGGCAGGCTAGCCGCAGGCAGCCATACCTCCTGATGGTTCTCTCTTGGCACCTGCCCACTTGCCTTTCCTCACCAGCTCTCTCTAGCTTTGTTTATTTGTCCCATAAAAAAAATACTTTTGCCTATAACCTTGAGGCACTTGGAGAGTTTGCCCATTCCTATCAAGCAGTTTCCTTAATGTTGCAGGAGTTGATGGTGTCAGAGCCTGGTCTGGGAAGTAGTAGCAGCACTAACAACCTAGCCTGGTCTAGTCACACACAGGCCAAATACATGTGCAAAACAAGGGTGGGAAGTGGTGGGGCATGTAGGTGGTGCTCGCCTTTTTCTTTTTGTTTTTACTTTTTATCTTTTTTGGGGGGCGGGGGAGGGTTTGAGACAGGGTTTCAGCAGGTTTGGAGCCTGTCCTGGAACTAGCTCTTGTAGTCCAGGCTGGCCTCAAACTCATAGAGGTCCACCTGCCTCTGCCTCCTGAGTGCTGGGATTAAAGGTGTGTGCCACCACTGTCAGCTGAGCCCCAGTTGGACTCAAGAAAAGGGGTTTCTTAGAGGAAGTATGTCAAATGCGATCTCCTGGGAGATGAACAGCGACTGTGGTTCTGGACAGGGCATCTCCCCTCTCCCGGTGTGGGTTTCCCACCCCCCTGTCTCACTCTTCTGGTCCTGGGCACTCCTTTGAGTCTGGAGAGAAGGCACTGCAGTTTCCAGGCTTTTGTCTCTTTACAGTGAACTGTAGAGACATGGATTATTATGGGAGTGGAGCTTGTTTAATAAGACAGAGGTCCAGAGGAACTTGGGGACGTGGCAGCCCTTCTGTGTGGCCTGACTCCAGAGGGGTAGGAAAGAACCCAGGGGTCCCCCTGTCTCCATCTCCTCAGGGCTGGGATCGCAAGTGTGCATTATCACACCTAGCTTAGTTGCCGTGGGTTCTGGGGATCAACTCAGGTCCTCGTGCTTGCAAGGCAAGCACTGGGCTATCACTTCAGCTCCCAGTATGGAGAATCTGATTGGCTCCTTGAGCCCAGCCTTTGCTCTTTAGTCGAATCCGAGGTCAATATGACAAGAAACATAGCTACTTTGACAACAATCCTGCAGTGGTCAACTTCTCTCCAAATTGGTTCCAGAAGCGTTATTTCCAGAATACTGCTTTGTTATAATTTGAATATAAATTTAAAATGCTCTCCACAGGCTTGTATGCTAAACGCTTGGTCCCTGATGGTAATATCATCTTGGAAGCTCTTAGAAACTTAATGCGATAGAGTCTGGGGAAGGAAGGAGGTTATCAAAGTGGGTCCTAGGAGTCAGTCTTTCTCTTTCCCTCCCTCCTCCTTTCTCCCCTCTCTCTACCTCTCTCTACCGTGCAGTACTACATACCCCAGCTACCATGATGTTCTGCCCAGGTCTATGAGGCCAAGTAGCTATGGGCTGAGCTATTTAAGCAGGTGTGCCCAAACGTCAGCCCACATCCCTTTGAGGAGGCTATGAATGCAGCTCATCTCAAAAGCAAAACGTTACTCAAAGCATCGTCATGTTAGGTTGGAGAGATGGCTCGGTGGGTAAGAGTAGTCACTGCACAAGCGTGGGAACCTGAGATTGAGACCCCAGCACCCTTGTAGGAAGCTGGATATGGCTACACCCACATCTGTAAACACAGCATTGTAGGGCGCAGAGACAGGAGGACTGATGTGCCTAGCCCCTTGCTTAGCTCTTCCGACGAGAGACTGTCTCAGAGGAATACGGTGAGAATGAGAGAGAAGGGTACCCCTCTGCACACACATGTACAAGTACGTACGTCTGTATACACATCCATACTCATATACCACGCACAACACATATACACGCAAAAGCATATTTGAAAAAGTATATGGGAATCAATTGAGCAGCTCTTGCCTGTAGCCTTGTAGATAACAGCATTGTGCCATAGTGTCAAAGGTTTGGACAACCCTGGGAGCTGTGAACACAATAAATCTTTCTTCCTTTAAGTTGTCCCCACGTATTTCGGTCACAGTCACACAAAAGTAGTGTAGTAGTTACTCATTCAAGCAGGGATCAAGAAAGCCCTTCAATTTTGAATCTGATAAAACTGGGCTCTTTGGAAGTCAGTGTAAAAAAAGCTTCAGCCGCTTATTTGGTTTAGTCCTGGCTTTCTGAAGCATCACCTTTGCCTGTGGTGACATCGCACATGGAAGGTAATTGATTGTCTTTGTGTGGTTACAGGCCTGACTACAGGATGCTGAAGTTTCAACATGACCCTGAATAGGAGACAATTTTGCATCTATGCCACGCTCAACTGGACATTTTGTGTGTTTGTGTGTGTGTGTGTATGATTGTGTGTGTACATTTGTATATGTATGTATATCTATGCATATGTGTAGTAGGAGGCCACTTGTTCATTTCCCAGCCGCCCAGACTCCTGAAATAACCACACAGAAACTGTATTAATTAAATCACTGCTTGGCCTATTAGCTCTAACTTCTTATTGGCTAGCTTTTACATCTTAATTTAATCCATTTCCATTATTTTATATTTTACCATGAGACTCGTGACCTACTGACAAGGTTCCAGCTACCAGCTTGTGTCTTTCTCCTCTGGCAGCTCCATGGCTTCTCTCTGACTCTGCCTTCTTTTTTCCAGCATTCGGTTTAGTTTTCCCTGCCTAGCTCTGTTATGCCCTGCTCTGCTATATGCTCAAAGAAGTTTCTTTATTCATTAATCAATAAATGCAACACATATACAGAAGGACCTCCCATACCACACATGTGTATGTATATATGTGTATGTATATATAGGCATATGTGTATGTATATGACCTTTGAGGCTTACTGTGAGGCCAGTCAGTGTAGCTGAATCCATGAGCTCCATGTTCAGTGAGGGATGCTACCTCAGAAATTAAGGTGGAGAGGAAGATACTCAGCATTGACCTCTGGCCTCCACTCCCACTGTATATGAATGCATGTCCACATTCGTGCTCACGCATGTGCATGTACACACGTGCACGTACACACATGCACGTATACACGTGCACACACACACACCTGTACTTTTTGCCAGTGTTGCAGCATGAAAATCCCTTTTTTCTTTCACTAGTTTCAGCATTTGAGGTGTTTGCTCTGATGGCACCATGGTTTGTTGAATAATACAAGGGCAGCCGCCAAGGTAAAATAATGAGGAAAGGTCTGTGTGGCTGAGGTGGCCTCGCAAGGACCAAGTCAGGGATTCCCAATTAGGGGTTCACAAACAATGTGAAATGGCATGTTCTGGACAGACCTGCTGATAAGAATGTTCCAGCTAATTAAAATGTCACGGTTTCCTGATCGCCCGAAACTTATCATCGGGTTGGAAGGTAACACTTGTCTGCTGGTCAGTTCCTGCTGATAAGAAGTTCTGTTTGACAGTTACAGAGGCCTTTTGATAAATAAAATATGGGGAAACAGATGAATTATTACTTAATAAATGCAGTGTTGTTGGGTGACTTCCAGAGAGCAGAGGTAAACTGGCGGCTGTCGGACCAGCTGACGTGTGGAGAACTTCGACTCTGTCTACACAGGACCCGAGACTGTGTTTTATTAATTCGAGCCAGCACACAAATAAGATCTACTCCTGTACAAACAGCTGCTCTTCTCACATGCGTGTGTGTGTGTGTGTTTGTGTGTGTGTGCAAATGCAGACCGTAGTTCCCTGCCAAAACTGTCTAACTGGGACTGGAGTTCTCAGTGGATAAAGTACTTGATGCCCAAGCATGAAGGCCACATAGAAGCCAGTTGCAGTGCTGTGTCTGTAACCCCAGCACGGAGGAAGTAGAGAGCCCTTGAGAACACTGGAAAAGCAGTCGAGCTTAGTCCATGAGCTCTGGGTTCAACGAAAGACCCTGTATTAAAAAATAGACGACTGGAGAAGACACCCAAGCTTGACCTCTAACCTCTAAATATATGCACACATACCTGGTATGCAATACAAATAAGCACACAGTGTACACACACACACACACACACACACACACACACACACACCACACACACATCTGACCACCTGGGCTGCATGTCTCATTATTGTTGTCTGCATTTAAGTTGTTGACAGTTGATAGAACAGCTGGAGACCATCCTCTTCTGACCCTCTCACATGTCACAGTGCCAGAGGCCATGCATGAGCCACCTGCACTGTGTCCTCTTGTCTCTGTTAAAACTGGGAAGATTCTGGGCATGGTGATGTTTGCCTGTCATCCCAGCACTAAGAGACAGAAGCAAAAAGATCCAAAGTTCAAGGCCAGCCTGGGATGATATCCTGTGTGATAAAAGAAAGGGGGGAGGTGGGAAGGAAAACAGCTGGGAAAGAAGGAAGGGAGGAAAGGCTGGGGAGATGGTTTAATCAGTACAGGTTTTGTTATGCAAGCATGAGGACTTGTTATAACGGGGTGTGGTTGCACCTGTCCATAACCCAGTTCTGGGAACAGGAGGACCCACGGAGCTTGTTGGCCAGTCTGGAAGGTTGGAGGGGAGACCCTTCTGTGTAAGGCAAAGAAAGAGAAGTCCAACCTCTGGCCTACACACACACACACACACTCAAGCACATTTACATGCTCACATGCATGCACATGCACACATACACAATTCTCTCTCTCTCTCTCTCTCTCTCTCTCTCTCTCACACACACACACACACACACACACACACACACAAGCACCCCACTTAAAAAAAAGAACTGGGAAGAGAGGTCAGGCAAGGGTCACCTAAGAATATTTTTCTCCTGGTCTGTTTTATTTTTTACTTTCCCCCAGTCCCTCTGATGGGTCAGTAAACTACCGCCTGGGCTCAGTCTGGACCAGCATTCATGTCTGTATATGAACTTTGGTTGCATTTTGTTTGTTTTGTTTGCAGTCCTGAGGATGGAGCCTAAGGCCTCATTGGCTCACCCAAACTGGTAGGAGCTGGTTCCCGCACCGAGCTGCAGTGGGAATAGAGCAGACAGGTGTGGCACATCCATGAATAACACAGATACGGCTCCTGACTTCTGAGCGGCAGTTCTGTGGGGGCATATTGAGCTTCTCTGAAATTCAGCTCCCCCTGGTCAGGGAAGAGAATCCTAGGAGACAGAACCTGTGCCATGGCTTCTCTCAGCAACCCCCCACCCCACAGCCACACTCCAGCTTACAACAGGGTCAGCCGCAAGGACTAGATGTCCACAGGCCCGCTCCACAGTCAGTGAGCTCACTGGGGAAGGGAGGATGAGGATTGAGGAGGCTGAAATGGGGAGAGCCTGCGGGAGATTAGGCCACAGTCACTTTGACTTCGTTTTCCAACTTTTGTGCCCCCCAAAGGGAGGGCAAGATGGCAGAGCACATCAGCTCTTGAAGTGGGACCTCCCTGAGCTAGGGCACAGTTTATACTGACCTGGTCTGAGGAAGGGATCTGCTGCCTGTAATATAGACTCTCTGGGGTTTGCTGTGGGCAGGCAGAAGGACCCACACCTTTGCTTCCTGCTAATCCTCCAATAACCTGGAGGAAGCTGCAACGTTTGCCAAATTCTTACAAGAGAGGAAACTGAGGCTAATGAGGATCAAAGGACTTGCCCATGCCCTACTCTAGAACTGTTTCCTTGCCTGTAGAGGGACAGATGACACACAAGACCCTGACATCTCTGTGTGTATGCATGTATGTGTGCATATATACATATGTATGGGCACACATGCATGTATGTGCATATATATACGTGTGTGTGCATCTGTGTATATGAGTATATGTGTATGTATAGCTGTATATGTGACTATACACATGTGCTCACCTGTGTGTGAACATGCGGAGACTAGAGGTCAATACTGAGTACTTTCCTCAATCCCTCTCCATCTCATCTTTTTGAAGCAGTCTTTCACTGGACCTGGAGCTCACTAGTTAGGCTAGTCCGACTGGCCGCGGCACTCCCAGGATCCATCTGTCACACACACTCAGTGCTAGGGTTCCAGGTGAGCTCCGTCGTGCTCAGTTTTTCACACGGGGTGCTGGGGATCCAAGCTCAGCTCCTCTGCTTGCACAGCAAGCAAGCACCTTCCCCTCTAGATAACCTCCCTAGCCTAAACTCCGCATATTAAGTAGCATATTGAAAGCTCTAAAATTAGCCTCTGTCATGGGGGCTGCTGAGTCACAGCAGAGCCTGTCCCCATCAACTCTAGGGTCCCTTTCAACTCATCCTCTGTCTCCCGCGCCAGCATCCTTTTCCTCTGTGCCTGCTTTCCCAGATACGGGATGGTAGATACTGCCTGTTGCCCCACCCCACTGCCGTCCTCACTACATTCAATTATCCTGGTTTATTGAGCTCTTTAAAGATACTTTATTGCTCTCCCCTTGCCATGAACCTAATCTCCGTTTTCCTCTAGCTTCCTTCCAGGGTTATTGCTCCGTCAAGAAAAAGGTCAGCACAGATTCAAAAGGAAAGAGAAAGAGGCAACAGAGAGCTGACCCCATGTCAAGTTTGTTTTCGCCAATATTAAACTGATTGATGAATGTGGAGGCGCGAAGCCACTTTTATCCCACCCCTCCTCAAGCTGCATCTTGCTAGATGTCAGTCTTGGAAGTAGCAACCATCGTGACAAATAATAATCATAATTCTGTGAACATAACGTTTTGGATTTCCATGCATAGAAAGGTCTCAGCTCGTTCTCACATCAGTTCTGTGATGGAAGTGGCTGTTGGGCCAACTGGAAGACAAGAGCTGGTGGGAAGTTCTGCTCTGGATAAGATGGAGTCGCCTCACTCCCTCTAGGTCCTCTCTCTCACACAACAGCAGTAACAAAAAACATGCTTGGGGCTGCCAAAAAGGATCAGACTGTAAAAGCTCACACCTTGCAAGCATGAGAAATTGAGTGTGGATCTCAAGAAGGCATGTAGACAGTCAGGAGCACAGATGCACGCCTGCAATCCCAGTGAAGGGGAGGAGAGGGGAGGGGAGGGGAGGGGAGGGGAGGGGAGGGGAGGTGGGAAAGAAATATTCTCAGAGTGCCGCAAAGAAAGTAGAGGTAACCGTGTGGCAAGGCAGTTTCTTTTTGAGATGAGAGTGTTTCTTTGCCAAGACCCAATCAAGGCTGGCAAGCGCACAGGAGGTGGGAATTTTGCTGAGTTTTTATTCCAACACAGACGGTGACTATTGTATCTCATTGGTAGGAGCTGGATCTCGTAATCTGACATATTGGCTAGTTCACCACCAGCACAAAGGGAAGTGGTGAGACCGAGTCAAGTCTCAGGAATGTCAGGGGATGAGCAAACAGGCACGCATACAAGATTCTCCCAAGATAGGTCGTGGAATGTTGGTCTTTGGTAGGCTGAACACTGCTGATAAGAAAAATAATGTTTCTTACAAAGGAGACAGGTCCCTGGAAGCTAGTGGCCAGCATGGTGATGTTCTGGGCCAACAGGAGACACTGTCTCAAACAAAGGGCTGATGGTGCCTGAGGTTAGGCAACAAGGTAACACTGAGCTCTCTGTTCCACTTGGCCTGGGTCAGATACAATGAGATGGTGCAAGGCATAGCTTGGCTGTTGGATAGCTGTCAGCGGGGCAGAGATGGGAGCAGCCTGCTACCCACCAGTCTATCCTGAAGCCTCCGGAGTCACTGTAGCACTTCAGCAAGGACAGGGCCCAGCAGGAAGCAAAACTGACACATTATCCATGCCACTATCCAACTTGTATGCTAAGGATGGACATTGCCAAGGAGAAGGCCTGAAGTGAAATCCAAGTCTCATTATTCAGCATGCAAAATGTCTACGATGGGATACAAAGAAGAAAACAAAACAAACAAACGATCAGGCATAGGTTTGGAAATGGATCAGAGGTCGAAATGGCCATCATCTTAAACACAGTCATAGAGTGAGAAGATGAGCGCTCACTGAACAAGCCTGAGGACCTGAGTTTGATCCCCAGCACCTACATAAAAAGCAAGACGTGGTGGGTCACACTTGTAAGCCCAACATGGGGGAGGTCAAAACAGGCAGTTCTCTGATGCTCACGGTCCAGCCAGCCTAGCCTACTTGATGAGCTCCAACCCAGAAGACAAGGTCAAAAACAACCGAGTTAGACACCCAGACTCGACCTCTAGCCTTCACACACATGAACACACCCAGCATTAACCTCTGACCTTCACTCACAGGGACACACACACAGAGATCACATACACCAAACCCATTATCATAAATACGCTTCAACAAGCGACTACAAAAATCTCTTGAAAAATAAAAATTTTAATAGAATCTTAGTGAAAAATAATAATTGATAATAAAATTTGAAACCCACCAAAGGATCAAACGGAAACCAGAGAACTGAAAACCACAGTTACCAAGGAGGAGAAAGGTCTCACTCCATGAACCAGGTGGACATTACAGAGGACCAGCTCAGTGAATGCAGGCACAGCTGCAGAAGTCACTCTGGATAACCAAAAACAAACGGAAAAACTAGTCTTAGACCTGGGAGATAGCGAGAAAAGAACAAGCACTCTGAGTCCCAAGAGGAGAAGAAGAGTGGGGCTGAACAGGCATTCAGAGAAATCACTGCAGAAAGTGGGCAAAGATCGCAAACCTGTAACTCCGAGAAGCTGAGGGAAATGAAACGTTACAACGTAACTTTTAACTAAAAGAAGTTTAAAGATCCACATAATAAACTTCTAAAAACTGACCCCTCCCCCAAATGCTATAGTAACCAGAAGGGAAGCAGGACCAATCAATTGTTTACTTGGAAACAGCAATTTGAATGGCAGCAGGATTTGGATGGGGGGGGGGGGGGATAAGGAAATGGCTTGACACTTTCCAGCAGTAAAAGGCCTCTCAACTGGGAAGGCTGTCTAGTGAGAATGTCTTCCGGAAGCAAAGGCTGTGACAGCTGAGGTGCCTGCCGTGAAACAGGAGAACCTGAGTTCAGATCTCCAGCACCCGGTAAAAAGTGGAATGTGGAAGTCTAAACATGTAACTCCTGCCCTTTGGAGGAGTGGGAGTGAAGACAGGAGATATCCAAGACTCACTGACTCCTGGCTCAGTGAGAGACCTTACCTCAAAAACTAAAGTGGAGAATAGGATTGAAGAAGAAAAAGATACCCGACATCAACCTCTGGCTTCTACACCTGCACACATGCATGTGAACATGCCTGCATAGATATAGCGCGCGCACATACACGGGGAATAGCATCATTTAAGAAAAGGAAACACAAAGCCGGGCGGTGGTGGTGCATGCCTTTACTCCCAGCACTCGGGAGGCAGAGGCAGGTGAATCTCTGTGAGTTCGAGACCAGCCTGGTCTACAAGAGCTAGTTCCAGGACAGGCTCCAAAGCTACAGAGAAACCCTGTCTAGAAAATAAATAAATAAATAAATAAATAAATAAATAAATAAAAACAAGAAAAGGAAACAAGCAGATTTACTCGGCTAATGATCTTACAAAGACTGGACAGTGGAAAGCTGAAGCCTGGTAATGCTTCCACCACAGACTTCGGATCAAGGCAAGCCCCATACCCAGCAGTTGGGCAGTGGGGAAACAGTTCATTTAGTGACCTGAAGAGCTTCAGAGCCAGAGGGTAAAGAAGCAGCAGTTTTGCAAACCAGGGTCATGCTTCCAGAAATGACTTGGCTTGTCCAAGCACCTGGGGAAGAAGGTGGGCATCAGAGCCATTTTGAGGGAAGCAGAAATTGCCACAGGCCATCCTGGTATCAGAATGGAAGACTCAGAGCCCAGAGATAGGGGGAAACCTGTCCCACTGGTTCCTCATTGCAGCCTGACTCAGTTTGCTGAAAGAGAAACTGAACACCCCACATAGGAGGGCAAAATGAACCCCAGGACTTAGCCTGCATGACCTGTCCCCTGTAGGCTCTCCAGTTTCTCCAAACCGCACGCCTCCCTCTCAGCCATCAAAGCTGTGGTCCCTGACTCTGCCTTCCATTGCATCTCCACACCCCATCTCTATACCAGGTTCCTAAAGGCTTCTCAGGTCTTGATCAGGCCACCAGACAAAAGCAGACAGAGTCAACCAAGAATCTATACTCCCTCAGTCACAGCTCTGCAGCCCTTGTGGAGTATAACTATCCCCTCACTCTTTCCTCCGGGATGACCGAGGCAGGGGGCTGATGCCAAGGCCCAGACTGTCCCTGTAGGGTTCTGCTGTTGCTGCTCAGGTGGTAGCTTGGTAAGCAGTGCCACTGGCTGAGCTGATGCCCATTTGTATGTCGGTTTAACCCTTTTCTACACCTCTCAATAATCTTTGACACAGGGCTTTCTTTGAGGAGGAGTCTTAGGCTCTGTTATACTGTCCTCGTTTTATTGGTTCTTTTTGTATGCATAGGTGTGCAACCAGCAAACAAATCCAGGAAAAATATTAATAAGCCACACCCCCAGTCCCTCACTAGGGGCTTCTAGGCAGGTGCTCTACCACTGAGCCACACCCCAGCCCCTCACTGGGGGATTCTAAGCAGGGACTCTGCTGCTAAGTCACACATCTAGCCTCTCACAGGGAGAATGCAAGGCAAACACTCAACTGCTGAGCTATATCTCCAGCCTTCTGATTTTATTTCAATGCTCAGTTTTAAGTTGTCTTTTGTAGCCTCTTCCTGCCTCATGAACCACATCCCCTTGACTCATCTGGTCCAGGCAGGTGAGAGGTACCGGAAAGCCCCGAATGGGACAGAGAACAAGAGGAAGGCCTCTGTGCTACTTACTGTTTCAAAGATGGTGCTCCCTGGTGGCCTGGGGGCAGGTGACTGGCAAGGCTAAGAACCAGCCCTTGCCATGGGCAGCCTGCCCAGATGAAGAACAGGACTGTCAGAGACTCCGTGTGACGCACTATGCAGACTTCCTGCCTCTGGGCCCTAGGCCTCAAGCAGCAGGTCATTGGGTTTTTTCTCCTCATGTCCTGGACACCTACAGCCTTTGACCTGGTCTTGAAGGCTCTGGGAGGAATGTGCGTCAGAATCACTCTGAACTGGCCTGACAGCAGGACTGACCAGACTACAGCTTGTGGGGTCTGTG
This sequence comes from Microtus oregoni, assembly GCF_018167655.1. Taxonomy (NCBI): domain Eukaryota; kingdom Metazoa; phylum Chordata; class Mammalia; order Rodentia; family Cricetidae; genus Microtus; species Microtus oregoni. The sequence continues at coordinate 2,068,585 of NW_024543062.1, forward strand.
AATGCTGCTGGCTGCCCAGGGAAGATGTTATCAACCAGACAGACAGCGTCTGGCTACTTGGGAGGCTGTTTTCTGTGGAACTTCAGCAATTTTACCTGAGGAAAAACATACTGGGCCCATGAGAGAGGCCCCAGAGCACACATTCCTTTCTGTTTTTCTGTCCTCTGCTTCCCACATAACTCTCCTGGCAGGAATGAAGATCGTTTAAAGAGTCACGTGTCCCCTGCCCTTTGGCTGTCAGACTATCATAGACCCCAAGGAATTGGAATTTCCCCAGGAATCTCACTCTGGGTGAAGGAGAAGGCTGAAGTCCCAGGTGCTAACCAGAGTGGGAAATAAACTTGTCCCCCAGGAAGAGATTTCACCCAGTTCTGACCGACTCAGACTTGTCACCTTACAGGAGAGGCTGAATCCCTGACAATGACAGGTCAATGATTGACATGACTATACCTTGACCGGAACTGCTTAGCTGCACATACTTCTTTAATTTAAAAAATTGTTGCATGTATATGTATATGGGTGCACATGTGTGTGCCTGTATGCATGCACATCAGGTCATGATTGATGTGTGTGCATGCATATCCGGCCATGATTGGTGATGGGTGCCTTCCTTGATTGCTCTTTATATATTGAGGCAAGAACCTAGAGCTCATCGATCTGACTAATACTAGCTATCTGGCTTGCCTTGGGATAGCCTCCTTCTCCTAAGTCCTGGGATTGCAGTTAGGTCACCAAGCCTGCCCAGTGTTTATGTGGGTGATAAATACATACACCGCAGCTTTGCAGGACAAGTACTTTACCCACCAACCCAGCCCTTTAGTGCACCACACCTTTCTCTTGCCCTCTATTTAAATCTAAACCTTATAAGAGAACACAATGATGACCACGGGAGGTCACGAGACCTTTGTTCCCAGGGTCGCTGCATTGAACAAATTTTCTTTTTCTCTTTATCACTCTGTTTTGTATATTTAATTGTCTTATTGAAGAAGCCTGGCTGAGCCTGGTTTGTCATCCCGGCCGTGGCCCAAGTTCTGACCATGACAACTGTAGTGTCACCCATCCCTGGTGCTGGTCTAGCTCAGGGACCTGTCAAATTATCATTTTGAGGGCCTAACCCCAAGGACCACAGGAAGTGATTGTATATGGGGTTAAGTTATATAAAAAGGGAGGAAGGGAAGAGGGAGGAAGGGAGGGGGGTTGGGGAAGGAGGGGCTGACTTCTCTGAATGCCATTGCAGAGGAACCAGAAAGAATCTTCCAGAGTGTTGGCCCTTCCACTTCGGGGTGCTGACTAGCTCACTCTTGCCTTGTAGCCACTGCCCCTGCTCCATGCTTGTCCTGCTCCTTCAGAGCACATCTTGCCCTATTGAGATGTCCAGTAGTCTACTCCCAGGATCCTGCTCTGCTCTGTGCTTTCCAAACACAGCTCCCTCTCTTTTCCCTGCCCTTTCCCACATGTCCTGGGCAGTCTCCTGTAAACAGAGACTGCTCGTTCATTTCCCGGCCACCCAGACCCAAATAATCACACAGAAACTATATTAATTACAACACCGTTTGACCAATAGCTTAGGTGTATTCCTAGCTAGCTCTTACATCTTAAAATTACACATTTCCATTAATCTGTGTATCACCATAAGGCCATGGTAAGGTTCTGGCGTCCTTCTCCTTTGGCAGCTACATGGTGTCTCTTTGGCTCTGCCTACTCTCTCTATATATCTCTATTTGGATTTCCCACCTGGCTATATTCTGCCCTGCCACAGGTCAAAGCAGTTTCTTTATTAACCAATGGTAATAAAAAATACTCACAGCATACAGAGGGGAATCCCACATCAGTCTCCTCTCCTTTGAGGTTTCTACTGTTGCTTCTGAGACAAATTCTATTGCCTCTATCCCTGCCACCCACCTTAACCAAAAGTCAATTTCCTGCTCCTCCCTCTATTCCTCATCTCCCCAGGTGGTATATCCAGCACAAGACAGCCCCACAGTGGTCCCCTCCCTCCTGTCTTCTTGGCTGTTCTCTTGGTCTTTCAAATGTGCATCCCATCCTGACCCCAGATTCTTACCAGACTGGGACAAAAGACTCCGGCCATGATGTGTTCTTCCAGAATGGAGGCCATGTTGTCTGTGCCTCACCTGCTTTCTGGCAGATGAAGCTGAGCTTAAGTGGGGGGATCTTCGTCTTGCTCCCCCAGAGCCGTAGGGCCAGAGTGTCCTTACTTGTCATTTACAAGCAGCTACTGTGCCAGGAGGAGCTGAGTTGCTTCTTCAGCAAAAATAAGCAGGCCCAGCTAGGGAGACAGCTCTGTGGGCAAGATAAGGAAGGACCTGAGTTTGAATTTTCAGAACCCCGTGAAAGTGTGAAAGTGGGATCCTGTCCCTCAGATCTGTAATGCCAACTGTCCTACAGGCAGCAGGAGGGCAGCAGGGTTCCCAGAACCTGGCATCTGCAGCAGAGAACAAGAGATCCTGCTTAAGGCAAGGTAGAAGGTGAGAACTGACAATCAAACCATCTTCTGATCTCCACACATGTGCCACAACATACACATGTCTGAGTTCACCCATATGAACAGACACACAGATGTGTGTGTGTGTGTGCACGCATGCACACACACGAGCACGCACACGTGAATCAATAAAGAAAACACGTTACTAACCTCTCAGGCTAACATTGACAACAACCGGACCAGTGTGTAAGTCTCTGGGTGATTTATGTGACTTTGGAAAAACTCACACCACACCAGTATTTGAGGCCAAGCAACACCCATTTGTGGGTTGGAAATCAATGTACTTCAGCAATATATGGGAGCAAAGTCGGTCTCTGGTTAGCTTTCCCGAGGGTGTTAAATAAAATTGCAATTTAGATGCAATCAATAGACATTTATTGAGTGTCTCTTCCATGCCTGTGAAATAGTGGGCTTTGTTGGGGATGTGGAGGGAGACTAATTGGGGGGGCCCACTGCAGGGGTGACTTTCCTCTACTCATGGTATCTAACTTAGCCTGGAAAATTAGCAAGAGAAACATCCCTGGTAATACCAAGAAAGTGAGGAAGGGAAAGGCAGTCCTTTGGGATCTGAGACCATAAGGCAGGTGCAAGCTGAGGGGCCCACGCCCTTTCCCTGTGAACACCCTGTGCATTCTTTTAGCAAGATTTTGCCCTTCCAACTAGGATGTTTTTTAAGTAAAAAAAACGTCTAGGCTTAGTGAGTAAAGTTTTGACTTCAAAATTGGCAGTAGCTTAGACTGAACTCCAGCACCCACATAAAATCTGGGGGGGGGTGTCTGTAACCCTAAGACTGGTGGGCAGGAAGAGGAAGGCTTCTAGAGCTCAGGGGCCAGCCACTCTTGCCCAGTCAGATAGTTCCAGGATCTTAGAGAGACCCCTACTCAAAAAAACAAGGTAGAGTGATTGAGGATAATACCTAAGTCAACCTCTGGCCTCCACACACTCCTGCACAAGCAAGCACACCCCCAGGTACATACATGTACACACCACATACACACACATAGACACACACACATACATAGACACACAGACACACATAGACACACACAGAGAGACATAGACACACAAAGTTCCAGAAAAAATCCCCACTATATTTTCTTTCTTTCTTTCTTTCTTTCTTTCTTTCTCTAAACCTTTATTGATTCTTTGTGGATTTCATATAAACCATGCATCCAGATCCCACCTATCTCCCATCCCCTCTCTTCTACCCTCTACCCATGCAATCTCCCCCCTACAAAATCTAAAAGAAAACCCAAAAGCTAAACAGAAGGAAGAGGAGGAAGAAAAACTCACCATGGAAACTGTGGTGTAGTGTGGCCCATGAGTCACACAGCTTACCCTGCAGCCCATTCATCTTTGCTAGTTAGTGCACATTGCTATGAGGCATTGCTCTGGTTCTTTGCCACCAATAAATGGGCTCTCACTGGGGCTCCTCCTGGATATCCTGTTACTGTCCGATGTCATGGAGATCCTACAGCTTTGGATCTATAGCTTCATCCCCTTCTCGTGTTCTACCGGTTCATAGGTGAGGTGGATATTGGGGTGGGCCAACTCATAGCCCTGGTTCTGGGCCTGGGTGGTAGCTGGACTGGTCAGTCCACCAGCTCTCTCTAATCATCACCTCAGCCAGCTCACCCAATGCAACCTGCAGCAAGGAGCAAGGCCAGGTCTCCTCTTCTCAGGTCCTCATGTCCAGGTCCCCCACACTCACACCACCGTGCAGGGCCCTCTCTCCCAAATGCTCTAGGGGGCTGATTAGGGGTGGGGGTCATCTCTCCTGTTCTCATGCCTTCAGGGTTTGTTCACCTGTGCCCTAGACAATGGTCAGCTTTAGTGTGTTGTCTGGGTGAGTCATAGGGCCCGCTCTCCTGTGTACTGCAGGTGGTGAGGGGCAAGACTAACTAGCTCTCTCTCCTGCCACACGTAGCAAGGGGCAGAGAGGGGAGAGAATCTTTCCCTCATCCATGCAACCACATGGCAGGCAAGAGGGGATGGGCAGGGTTTGGTCACAGGCCTTTGACCTGCTCACTGGCATCCTTAAAAACAGGGTCAGCTTTACTATGCTTCCCAAGTGAGTTATATGCCCATGATGAGGGGATGGGACCACCTTTCCTGAGTGTAGGGCTCAGCTCTCCGCTGAGGAGCAGGGTCAGCTCTCCTGCTGTAGTAGCCAGTGAGGGGCAGGGCCAGCTATTCCAGAGCCAGTGAATGGCAGGGATGGCTCAGCCCTCAGATTTCTGCACATGTGTTTCTGATGACCGCCTGTGCTAACACTGACCATGGACGGCATCACAGACACCAGTTGCAGCAGGACCATGAACCCAGACATCTGTCTCTAAGCCTTTGACTTTTCTTCTCCCCTCCCCGTTGTGTTAATTACTTCACATGTTGCTGTGTCAAAATGTATAACAAAAATAACTTAAAAGGAGGGATTTATTTTGGCTCACAGTCTGAGAGTACACAGTCCATCATGGTGGGGAAGGTGAGGCAGCATTGGCATGAGGTAGCTGCTCACATGGCATTCACAGTCAGAAAGCAGAGAGGTGGTCATTGGTGCTCAACTCACTTTTTTCTTTTTATTCAGTTCAAGGCCCCAGTCGAAGGAAGGTGCTGTCCCCAGTTGTTAAGGTGCATCGTCCCCCCTTAATAGCCTAATCTATATAATTCCTTATAGGCTCAGTGACTATTCTACTTGAGATAGTCCCTCACAGATATGCCCTAAGATGGGTCTCCTAGATGATTCTAGGTCCTTCAAGTTGATGATGTCAGCCATCACACCTCTGCACACACCCTTTTCTGGCCAGCAGCACCTCTATTCATATTTCCACCCATATAGGAAAAGAAATATCCATTCGTTTGCAATTCTGAGCCACCACCATTCCTATTGGAGAATAGAAACATGGATACCCAAGCCCTTAGAGGTCTGTGTTTTCAAATGTTACTCAAGTCTTTGCCCTGTGCTGGTTCCTCCCTCTTCAGGAACAAAGGAAAGACTGAAGAAGCTGGGGTGGCACTGTGAAACCACTAAAAGCAAACATACGGGAGAGGATATCTCCCAGGCTCCAGCGTACCACAGTCAAGGAAAGCATTGTCAAGACAAAGTCCTGCTGGCGACAGACACAGATCTCTCGTCACACATGTCCCAGCTCTCACCGGCTGATTTTGTCTGGTTCCCATTTGCTTTTCGCCTGTAAAGGAGAGGAGAGGTGAGCTGCCTGGCCTTGGGTCCGTTCATCTTCCTGGTCCCAGGCTGCAGCCTACTCACCAGCAATCAGTCCTTGCCCCCCTTTGCCTTTGAGTCCCTGCCTTGTTAACACCGGGTTCCACATTTTCTGGTGACACAGAGGTCATGTCTACAGAAATGGGGACTTAGATATCACGCTCAATATATATTGATCTTGGATTGTGGTTCATCCTCCTTTTTATAGTTCTCTCTCCCTCCTTCTCTCCCTCTACCCCTCACCCCTCTCTGTGTGTATGTGTATGTATTTATGTAGTTATTAAAACTGGGTGCCACAACCTGTGCCCCAAGTCAAGTGCAGCCACCTGTCCTCAGTAGGCCAACTTAATAGTGAAAAGTGGGGAATGAGGACTTATTTCCATTTTGGGAAAAGAGAAAAAGAGATCAGTGAATCTCCCAGATCAGTCTTTGGGGTCCTGAAATTTAAACAGATGTGCACATCTCTTAGACACCCTGGTGTGGTCCCTCCCACTGCTGACCCACCACTTTCTTATCTCCTGCTGTGAGAAAGGTGTAAGATCTGTTTCTGGAAGACAAGTTCCCCCTCCAGAGGGTGAATTTTCCTTCCTCCCCAGCATGAAATTCCTGATGAAGTAATACACATTTTTAGGGTCCATTGTTTCAGAGCTCTGGTTATCAGATAAAGAGATAAAAATGTCCTTTCAAAATACCTTCAGTTATACTGTGTGTAAATGCAGGTTTGTGCAGCACGGGAGCACATGTGTGGCAGTTAGAGAACAACCTGGCCAGTTACACTGTGTGTAAATGCAGGTGTGTGCACCATAAAGACACATGTGTGGAGTCAGAGAACAACCTAGCCAGTTGCACTATGTGTAAATGCAGGTGTGTGCACAATAGGGTCACATGTGTGGAGTCAGAGGACAACTTTGTGTGTGGTCTTTGCCCTCCAACTTGTTTAAGGTGGAGGTCTCCCATCATTCATCTCTTTGTGTACCATGTCAGCTGCTCCAGGGTTCTGGAGGTTGTTCTGTCTCTACTTCCCATTTTGCCACAGGATTACAGTCATGTGCTACCACATCCAACTTCATGTGGGTTCTGGGGATTTGAACTCAGATCCTCACACTTGCTCAGCAAATGCTTTACCTACAGAGCCATCTCTACAGCCCTAGTGGTTCATTCTTAATTCAAGTGGAAGATGGAGGAGGAACGGAGAAGAGATGTTGAGATAAGTAAGGAGTCAGGGAATTGGAAGATGAGTAGATTCTCAGGGAGCAAGCTTCAAATGTCCAAATGCCAGCCTTTCACAGAGGAATCTTCAAACTGTTTAATTTAAAATGAAACACAAGGGGCTGGTGAGGCGGCTTAAGCCTTAAGGGGTGAAATGCCTGGTGTGCAAGCATGAGGATGTAAGTTCATATGTGCAGTGCATAAAACCAAGCGTGTTAGCAAGCACCTACAGCTCCGGTGCTGCTGGGGGCAGAGTGGGGGTAAGTTCATATGTGCAGCACATAAAAACAAGTGTGGTAGCAAGCATCTCTGGTGCTGCTGGGGGCGGGGTGGGGGCTTGAACAGTGGCAGAAAATCTTGGGGGCTCACTGGCCAGCACCCTATCCGAAACAGTGATATATATGTATATGCGTATATGTGTATATGTATAATATCATACAAATCACACACATATCATTATAAGGAGATATATGAGAGAGACCCTCATAAGGTGGGGCACTGGAGAGATGGCTCAGTGTGCAAAGTGCTTGCTGCACAAACACGGAGGCCTGACTTAAATCCTCAGCACCCACATGAAAAAGTCAGGGCTGGCTTCATATACTTGAGAGAGAGCTCTGTGTTCTGGAGGACACAGGTTCTGTTCAAAGGTAAAGAGATGACAAATAATAGGCATGCACCCCTGCACACATACGTTCACATACTCCACACACACATAGAAAAAGAGAGGAAGAGAAGGGGGATAGAAAGAGAATCATAAGCCAGGCTCACATCAGCAATTCCAGGACATGGAGACAGGCAGACCAAGAGTTCAAGGCCATCCTCAACTACATAGTGAGTTTGATACCAGTCAAAAATTAGTACCTACTTTCCAGCTTTCGGACAGTTCTGGCAGATATCACCGGTCAATCAGCATCCTTTGCATTGGTGAGCAGAGTGAACCTCAGAGACCATCCCAACATGGCCCTTCAGAAAACCCCCCATCCAGGGGTCCAGAGTGTTGTGCACACAGGGAGGACAGTATCTGGCTGTGGCTTGCATTAGTTGTCTTAGAAGTTTTTCCATGCTTGTACCATAGCCACAAAGCTCTTGCATTTGACAGCTGTGTGCCTTTACATGGTGTGTCTACATCATGATTTATTTAACCAAGTGCTTCTTGGAAGCAATTTGGACTGTATCCAGCTTTTCTGCAATTACTGTTACTCTAGATTAATGTTTTCTTCTACTTACTCCTTTGTATAGATGTGCAGGTGTTTCTGCAAAATAGAGCAAACTGGCCTCAGCAGGCTCACACAACATGTGCTTTTGTGTTTTTGTAGACGCTGTCCAGTTACAACTCTGCATAGAAAACATGGCTCCAGCTGTGGCTGAGATCCCCACAGCCCAGCCTCCCAAGCACAGCAAGATATCCACCTTTTTACTACCTTCGTAGTTCTATTAGTTGGCTTTCCGTTACTGTAACAAACACCGGAGAGATCAGCTTATAAAGAAACAAGGTTTGCTTGGTCTTAAGGCTTTCGAGGTTCCAGGCCATGATTGGTTAGCTCTGCTGCTTTCAGACCATGATAGAATGAAACTACTCACCGGGAAGTGGAAAAAGAGTGATTGGAGACCCGCAGTCCCCTATAAGTCCTTCTTCAACAACCTTAAGTCCTCCCTCTGGGCTCCTTCTCCCTGAGGCTCTGCTCTCCCAATCACCCCATGCTGTGGACCACAGCTACTGACCAGGAGCTTTTGAGAGAAACTCCAGATCTAAAGCAGTGCCAGGGTAAGGGCTGTGTCACTGTCACTGTGACTTCCGTGTCCTGGCCAGCTCCCTAGGCTGAGTGTATTTTAATCCCCATTAGCCAGTCATGGCTAACCTGTAAAAGTGCCTCTTCATATTAAATAGGACAATTTGAGAAGAATCAACAACAAAAGAAATGACTCCGCTTTCAACGATAAAGAATTTCTCTTGTGTGTGGATTTAGTGTATGTGTGAGGTGTAGGTTTGTGTGTATGAACAAATAATTCAGGGGAATGTTTGTGTATGTGTTTCTACATAAATGTGAAGGTCAGAGGTCATATCAGGTTCTGGGATTATTAATCCTTGCATCCTCTTAGGTGTGATTAATTTTCCCTTCAGAGTGAAGTTTTCCTTTCCAAGTTCTCTGTAGAGGAGGGATTGCCCTCTGTAGTTATTTGTGATTACCCACAGGAAGCCTAAACCAGAGTCTGTTAACTACCCTTTATAGGGGCATGAGGGCTTCATCAGGCCTCCCTCCTGGTCAAGGTTTGATAGACAGTCAGCAATTAGCATGAGCCATCCTGTGACCCCAATGATATCTAAACAGTTAACTGCTGAGAAAAACAGAGAGATGGTATTTTCCTCAGTGTTATAGCTGCCCGTACACATCTATGCTCTTGTAAGTAAACTGTGATTAAAATCATTGTTTGACCAAGTAAGACTTGAGTGGCATCGTTTGTTTGATCTGTCCCTGGTGCCCTACCTAGTGTGAATAGATGTTTATTTATCGACCTGGGGGAAGTTCATGTACTACAATCGCATAGGGAGACCCTACTTGAGGGAGCACCACTCCCTCATTCGATCTCAAGTACCATAGAGATTATTTCAGTTTGGAGCTCCAGTAGTTTCCAGGATGTTTAAGGATCAGGTCCTTAAACAGTGATGCTGATGCTCAGGGTGGTGGTCGGAGGCAGGAACATCTCTCAGAGTGCAGGGCACTTGGGAGACATAGGCGTGGTGAGTAGAGATGGTGACTTTGTATGGAACATAATGCTTAATATGGCAGAAAGAACAGCCCAGTGCATCCTGGAGGTCTGGATCCTCAAATGACAGGTGATGCTGAGTGAAGAGACTACCTTAAACTCTCACCGTCCTTCCGCAACTACAGCACAGCTGAGGTGACCAAGAGAAATACCATCAGACAGAGTCCTGCATGCACCCTCAGGCTCCTCCTCTCTGTGCCCCGAAGAGTCTGAATAAAAGGGCCTTCCCCTCTGGCAGTGTGGAGTAGAGTCGGGGAACTCCTGGTTCAGGCCTACCTATCACTCATCTAGGAGTGAGCAGGGAGATTGCAGGTTCAAGACCAGGCTAGGCTATTGGTCTAGTCCAAGGCTGTCCTAGATAGCTTAGTGAGACTCTGTCTCGGGAGTTGGCATGGTAAAAAGAGAGCTGGAGTGTAGCTTTGTGGTAGATCACCTGCCTAGAATCTCCCAGTGAGAGGCTGGAGTGTAGCTCAGTGGTAGAGCACCTGCCTAGAATCTCTCAGTGGTAGAGCACCTGCCAGAATCCCCCAGTGAGGGGCTGGGGTGTGGCTCAGTGGTAGAGCCCCTGCCAGAATCCCCCAGTGAGGGGCTGGGGTGTGGCTCAGTGGTAGATCCCCTGCCTAGAATCCCCCAGTGAGGGGCTGGGGTGTGGCTCAGTGGTAGAGCGCCTGCCAACAATTCTGCAGTGAGGAACTCTGACCTCTACTCCAGCCATGTTGCCATCCCCTTACTGGGAGGCTCTAAGCACATACTCTTCTGCTGATTTACATTTTCAACCCACTTTTTACTTTTTATTTTGGGGCAGAGTCTCACCAAATTTCCTAGACTGACCTTCAACTCCCTTCATAGCCCAGGCAGGCTTTGAGCTTCAACCCTCCTGCCTCTTCTTCCCGAGTGCTAGGATGTCACTCAATATATCTTCTTTGTCTGTAAAATGTCATCCTTAAATTAAGACTCAGTGATCACCTTTTAGAGGCCACAGTGCCCCTCTTCCAGCATTGGGAGTATGTTTACTACTACTCAGCGTTAGCTTAGATCTTAGCCACTGTTTTCCGATTGCCCTTCCCAGAGCTGGGACTGCTTTGTAGAGTATTTGATGCTATAAAACGAAGCTAAGAGCAACATACCTGGGCATCCACAGAGCCTGCTGGGGAAAATGCAGAGTGCAGAGGTACTATTTATACAGCGAGGGGGTGTTTTGGCAAGAAGCTTACAACTGACGTTTAGAATTAATTTAGCGCCTTGTCTGCTCTGAGGACATATGCCATGTGTCTAGAATTCTGACACTGTCAATACCATCTGTGCCTGCTGGATGTGGCAGAGAAGGACCGAGAAGGCCCTGATACAAGGACAGGCAGTTCCGGGTGGCGGCAACAATCACACCTCCTTCCGCGTGTAAACGCCACCGATGTGTATAGGATCCCAGACCTCCAATCAGCAACCAGATGGTGCATGTCTTGGTCTGTGAAAAAGTGCTAGGAACAGACAATAAATGGTGGGGTGCGACCTGGGCTCGGGCCGAATGTGACCTGCACTGTCTGTTATGCGGATTTGCTGGGAGCAGGAGTCCGGGCGTGGGAGTGGCATGTGTGAGCAGGTCACGTCCTCCAGGGCTGGCTGGGGATTAAAACAGCCATTAGTGAGGACAATGGGTCTAGACCGAGGAGTCAGAACCACCTGTGGAGAAGATAACCACTCTGGGTGACTTTTACCGCAGAAGCACTTAAGCTGTTGTTGGTCACAGGTGGTGACACGGAGCTTTGAAGTCCTTCTTAAATACAAACTCCAAGTCTGAAAGCTCAGAGACAAAACCTTAAATCAGGTCACAGCCATGGGCCATGCTTACTAACACTGTTCAGGAAAGGCAGCAAGATGTCACCAGCCTTTGGCAATTCATTGTTCCCGTAGTACAAACATACTAAAAAAAAAAAAAAAAAAAAAAAAAAAATCCCTGATGGGTTTTCTGTGATGTCAGACCCAGATTCACTGTGCATCTGCAAATCTCTCCTCCCACTCCGCATTCTTCTCCTTCTTCCTTTTCCCTCTCCTCCCGCTGCCCACTCTTTCTCTCCCTCCTCTTTCCTCTGTGTTTATGCAGGAAGGGAATGGGGAAATGGGGCTAGAACTTAGGGTGTACATAATAGTCAAGCACTTTACTTCTGAGCCAAACCCCAGTCCATCACTGGGGGATTCTAGGCAGGTGCCCTACCACTGAACCACAACCCCAGCCCCTCACTGGGGGATTCTAGGCAGGTGCTCTACCACTGAGCCACAACCCCAGCCCCTCACTGGGGGATTCTAGGCAGGGGCTCTACCACTGAGCCACACCCCAGCCCCTCATTGGGGGATTCTAGGCAGGTGCTCTACCTCTGAGCCCCACCCCAGTCCATCACTGGGGGATTCTAGGCAGGTGCTCTACCACTGAGTCACACCCCAGCCCCTCATTGGGGGATTCTAGGCAGGTGCTCTACCTCTGAGCCCCACCCCAGTCCCTCACTGGGGGATTCTGGCAGGTGTTCTACCACTGAGTCACACCCCAGCCCCTCACTGGGGGATTCTAGGCAGGGGCTCTACCACTGAGCGACACCCCAGCCCCTCACTGGGGGATTCTAGGCAGGGGCTCTACCACTGAGCCACACCCCAGCCCCTCACTGGGGGATTCTAGGCAGGGGCTCTACCACTGAGCCACACCCCAGCCCCTCACTGGGGGATTCTAGGCAGGTGCTCTACCTCTAAGCCCCACCCCAGTCCCTCACTGGGGGATTCTGGCAGGTGTTCTACCACTGAGTCACACCCCAGCCCCTCACTGGGGGATTCTAGGCAGGGGCTCTACCACTGAGCCACCCCCCAGCCCCTCACTGGGGGATTCTAGGCAGGGGCTCTACCATTGAGCCACACCCCAGCCCCTCACTGGGGGATTCTAGGCAGGGGCTCTACCACTGAACCACACCCCAGCCCCTCACTGGGGGATTCTAGGCAGGAGCTCTACCACTGAGCCATGCACTCTAGCTCTCTTGTTACTTCTTATTTTCAAACAGAGTCTCATTAAGCTCCCGAGGACTGCCTTGAAATGCAATTCCTTTGCCTCAGCCCCCAGAGTAGCTGGATGATAGACCTGAGGGTTACTAGGAGAAGCATCCTAGAAATCTTTCTGAGCATTAATGGTAGATTTAGCTATGAGACGGGGGGCAGGGGCGGGCAGAGAACAAGAAGACATCTCTACCTCCCACCTGCCTATATGGAATGACTTTCCCCATGGAGTCACAGCAGGAGACCAGCCAAATAACCAGCTTACCAGTCATGAAGAAAAGTGCTACAGGGAAGGATGAGTGCTCCAAGTTGGATTTGCATGCTAATTTGTGTGTGTGTGTGTGTGTGTGTGTGTGTGTGTCTTTGTGTATGCCTTTGTGTGCATGTAGAAGTCATAGGGTAACTTTCAGCTGTCTCCTTCCCTGTTGAAGCCAGGAATTGAACTCAGGTTGTCAGCCTTGACAACAAGCACCTTTACCATCTGAGCCATCGTGCCAGTTCCTAGATTTGCTGAATTAATGTATAGCTGGGAAGGATCTATTGAGAGGTGACCTCTGAGATGGGCAAATCACAAGTTGCAGGAAGTGCAGAGATCCAGGGTGGGTGTTCAGGGAATCAAGGAGGAGGTTTAAGAGAGCCAGTAAGGGGCTTTAGGGAGTCGGAAGGCAGAGACCTCCCAAGGGATCAAGGACATCAGCAACCTGGAGAGGAAGACGGGAAGAGACAAGGGTTCAGAGATGGCCCGTGAGGTCAGGTCCATGTGGAAACAGGGAACATGAACTCAGAGTGTGTGAGAATTTGGGGTTTGACTTGGTGTGCAATGAGGGACAGTCGAGGAGACCCAAGCAGAGCAGAGGGATCTGAGCCTCATTGAGAAGAACCTCCTAGTGCTCCACGAGGGGTACACTATGTCAGAACACAGGTGAAAACATTAAAACGGGCCAAGTGTAGTGACAAACATCTGTAATCCCAGAACTTGGGGTTACAGCTGAGGCAGGAGGATCAAGAACTCAAGGCAGCTTAGGCTATACACTGAGTCCTCATCAAAAAAACCATTTGAAGAAGAGGACAGGGATAGCATGTGTGAGGCCTTGGGTGCAGAAGTACTGTACAAACAAAAAGTCCAACTCTGAGCAGACATGGGGAGCATGCCTGCCACCCCAACGTTTAGGAGGCTGTGGAAGAAAGATCCAGAATTGGAGACATAATCAATTTTGAGGTCATCCTGGGGTACGAGAGAAGATGACAACAACGTAATAATAAAAAGGAAAAGAAGAAGAAATAAAGAAACAACTTGGTGATTTATTATTATTATATATAATGGAAAATAAATATAGTGTGATATAATATAACATAATATAATAACATATAAACATAGCTTAGCAATAAAGAGCTTCCCGTAGTGTGCTAAAGGCCCCAGGTTTGAACCCGAGCAATAATAACAGTATTTTATAGTTCACCTCAGTGAGTTCTCTACTCTGATTCCCAGCTCCATTTACGGTTGTGTAGAGGAAGTGATGCTGGCGTGCAAGGATCTTGTTAGGAACCAAATCTTGGTAGCAGTGCCTTCTGCCAGCCAGGATGACCTGTTGTGTTTAAGCATCCTTGAAGCTGTGGTGAGGTTGTCCTGGATACATCAGAAGCTGAGGTACCAGAACTGAGGAAGGGTCAATACCATCAAGAGACTTGATGTCAGTATAACATCACTTGCATTGTTGTTTACACACACACACACACACACACACACACACACACACATTTTTATGGGGATATTGGGAAGAAATGTCATAGAAGAAGACCCAGAAAAGGTCATTTTATCCTTGAAATACACCATCTGTGTCAAAAAATATTTGGTCAAGTTTCTCTGACATCCACAGTGTAGACCCTACTGGCTTGCTCTCCACCTTTGATAGCCCACTCCAAAGAAGCACAACGACACAGTGAAAAATCTGACGGGAGGGGATAGTTTGCTCACTCTAACACCAAAAGCTCACTTCCCCCTGACAAACTATTTAAAGTACTTGCCTAATTTTCCCCATCCATCAGGGAAGACAGTCATGAACTCCCCATCTCAATGGCATTGAGATGGGATTGCGGAAACACGAGCATTACCAATGACTATGCTTAGTTTCTCCAAAAAGAGTTCTGGGGGTGAAGCCAACACTTCCCAGCCTGTGTCCATCACTCAAGCTAGGGAAAGGTGTGGCATGTGTGCTTGCAGCCAGCGGCAAGCATCTGCCCACTCAAAATAAACGCCTACTGCTTCATTGCTGGTGTCAGGGCACCCCATAGCACCCAACACGAGGCAATTTCCAGGAAGCCATGTGAAGCCTGTGTTGACCCCCTGAAAAGAGTATGCTGGCTTCTGTTCTCATCACAGAATGCTCCCCACCAAAAAAAAACAGCCTAAATGCCCCCACTCCCTGCAGCTAGCAATTTGCAAGAAATTGCTTTTCCCTTTTTCATTTAATAATCACCAAATCCATCCTCCAGTTGTACAAACTGAAAATCAGCTCATGAGCTGAGAATAACCTTGCCACCCATGGAACAAAAGAAAATGTTTAATTGGGCTTGCATGGAGTAAATTCTTAAATAGCACAAGTAGAGGGCATATATAGCAAGAGAAAGTTGCCACCCTCTCCTGACCTCTGACCTCCTCCTCAGATACCCAGAGATTGTTGACAATACTTGTGCATCCTCCTAAGAGTGATGTCTATACCTGCACTGCTGTTATACACATGATGCATATATGTGTGTGATATTAATATTAGATATCTCCCTCTGTCTCTCTCTGCCTTTTTTTATGGTAGGTATGACGATTAGTGTTCATACCAACTTGATACCATCTGGGATCACCAGAGCGAAGAAGGCTCACAATGAGGGATCGTCTAGATCAAGTTGGCCTGTGGGTATGTCTGTAAGGGGTTGCCTTAACTGATATGGGACACCCAGCCCACTGTGCGTGATGCCATTCCCTTGGTTTGGTTTCTAAACTGTATGAGTTTAGAGAGGAGTGGAGCACAAGCAAACATGCATGCAATTAATTCCTGTTCTGCTGCTCCTAATGTGAATGCAATGTGACTAGCAGCTTCAAGTTCCAGACTGATTTCCACCACCAATGATCTGTGAGCTGAGCAAGCCCTTTCGCCTCTACGACCTTTTTGTCTCCTTTATCACAGCAACAGAGATGAAATACAGACATGGGGTATTGTGGTTTGAAGGTGCTATGTCCCCCTAACCTCACGGGTTTGAACACTTGGTCCTCAGATAGTGGAACTGTTTGGGAAGGTTGTGGAGCTATTAGGGAATGGAACTTTACTAGAGAAAGGGGGTCACAGGGAAGTGGGGTCTCTCTGTTTCCTCACTACATATGCATTATGTCCAATTACCTCCTGCCACCATGATCTGTGTGGTGGTTTGGATGAGCAATGCCCCAACAGGTATGTGAACACCTGGTACCCGGTGGGTGGTGCTGTTTGGGAGTTTGTGGGCCCCTTAGGAGGTGGAATTAGGGCAATGGGGGTAACTTTGAGAATTTATAGCCTTTCTCCACTTTCAGTTCGCTGTACTTCATGTTTGCAGTTGAATATGTGATCTTTTTGTGTTTCTTGTTTTTTGGTTTTGTTTTTCGAGACAGGGTTGCTCTGTAGCTGTGAAGCCTGTCATGGAACTAGCCTTTGTTGACTTCAAATTCACAGAGATCCACATGCCTCTGCCTCCTGAGTGCTGGGATTAAAGGCATGCTCCATGGCCACCTGGCTGAATATGTGAGCTTTCAAGCTTCCTGCTCAACCATCTGCTGCCTCCTCCCCAGCCACGATGGACTCTCTCTGGAATGATAAGCCAAAGTCAACTCTTCCTCCTACAAGCTGCCTTGGTCATGGCGCTTTAGCACAGGAACAGAAGAATAACTAACACAGCCTATATAGTTGCCTAGAACTGTGGGACACAGTCTGCCCTTCCTTTCATAAACTGCTTCCTCTCAGATATTTTTATTAGAGCAATGAGAAATTTAACTAGCACCGCTGCCTCTCACTGAACTGGTCTCCATTGAGTTAGTTAGCCTGGCCGGTCGGCAAGCACCAAGATAATCCAGTCACTACGTGCCCAGTGCTAGGTTTAGGGGTGACCACAGTCACTCCTGGCCTTTTACATGCATGCTGGGGTCTGAACTCAGTCCTTCAGGCTTGTATTGCAAACACTTTACCAACTGAGCCATCTCCCCCAGCCCTTGTCTTTGGTTTTGTTGAGACCGAGTCTCACTAGTAGCCCACGTTATAATAGCGGGGTACTTGTGGTGGCCATCAGTGGTTGGAATCACAGATGTTCGTTTCCTTGAAGCTTAGATTCCAAAGTCCTGCAAAGTCAAAAAATCTCAGAGAGTAAATATTATGCTTGAGAAGGACCTTTAGAAGCTTAAAGCCAACCATCGATTTTTTTCATGTCTTTGCTTTGGGGCCAGGACTTCCCAGGAGTGGTGGCACGTGGGGATTCGATGCCACCTCTTTCCCGCCCGTGTGTATGTGTTAGGATGTGGGAATGCTACCTCTGCATTTGCTCCAATCAGGAAAAGTTCATGGGCACCTGAGTTCTGCTTCATCCCAGCCGATCCTCAAGCAGGAACTTACACGACAGGTGTGCTCACACAGTGTGACTACAGAAACTCAGAAGAGGGAAAGCAGGCCAAATCAGCACACAGTCAGAACTCCACATCTAACCGCACAGGTCTGGCCTCCTCTCTCACGCCTGAGCATCATTCTTCTTCCTTGCCATTGGAGCTCACAAGAGAACAAATATGAAATTGTCAATCGCTCCGGGTGTCAGGTTCAGCCTATGGTGTCCCTTGCTGTGGTTTGCAAGCAAGATAAATGGCCCCTTCCTAGGTGACAGTGACCCCCGGGATCTTAGAGAATGGCCCTGATTCTCCCCACAGCCTCTCCAGTCCCTTTTGCATTGTCTGTCAGTGTGGACAAGAAGTCCTCCTGCAGGCCATTTGCCTCCTTGATGAAGCATGTGTGGGTCCTGAACCCTGATAGCCACTGAGCTGCTGGACCCTTCCCAGTTTCTATCCTCACGTCATCTAGACAGATGATGACTGTGTATTGGGCAAGTATTAACACAGGAAACACCAGCCCCTTCTTGGGGGAGGGGGTGCTGGCAGAGATGTAGAACACCCCTGGGTCCCATTGATGAAATGCGTAATGGACAGGATCGGAGGAAGGATGTGTGTTCTAGGAGTTTCCACATCTACTCCAACCTATTATCCCATCCCATCAGAAGCGCCTCAGTGCTTTGTCCCCATTTAAATGCTATTTAAAGACCAGCCTTGGTAAAGGAGAGGGTGGGGCAAGGTGGGGTGGGGAGGGCTGGGTAAAATGTCAGTTTAAGCGGAGCAAAGAAAACAGGTTGTTCCCAATTCCTAATTTATGGACTGCAGTCTCCCAGTCAGTTTCCCACCGGGAGCATCAGGAGGCTGAGAAGCAGCAGCTAAACAGATGGGAAGCTTAGCGAAAATCTTCCAGAGGACACCCCTGAAAGTTGAGTGTCAGCCTGTGAATACATGGCTCCCTCCCTGATTAGAAAATCCCTGAGCAAAATTTACAGCTGGGTGTTCACTGTTAATCCGAAACCCCCAACAGTATCAGGGCTCATAGGCAGCTTGTGATGGATGTTCTGAGGTGAAGAAATTCTCTTTGTTGGTCACAAGTCTCCAATTAGGATTTCAAAGGGACAACCTGAGAAGGGTCCAGGAGTCAGAATGACAAGCAAAAGACCCTTTCCAGGACTCCCAGGGAGGACAGAAGAGAGGAGCATGGAGCACAGATCCCAGCCTTCCCAGTCTGGCCTACGAGGAGAATACAAATGTATACTCAAGAGGGGTCTGGGGGTAAAAGTTCAGATGCAAGGTAAGAAGAGAGGAGACTTGGGGCTCCATGCCGGTGTAAGGTCCTGAGTTCAAGCCCCAAAACCAAAGTAAAAGGTGACAAATGCTTGTAATCCCAGTGATGGCAAGATGACAGGCGAACAGGTGGATCCGTGGCTCTTGCTGGCCAGTGGCCTAGCCTGCTTGGTGAAGTTTAGGGCTCATGAAAGACCCAAGACAAAGCCAATAAGAAAGGCACCTAAGGAATGACACCCAAGGTTGTCCTCTGAAGGCAAACATGTGCACACATACACACATATATACACAAGCACCTATGTGCACACACAACCACACACGCACACACACACATATGCACACACACATAAGCACATGCACATGATTGCACATGCGCAAGCACACATGTGCATGCATAAAAGCACACACACATGTGCACATATATACAGGCAAACATGCATAGACAGATGCACATATGCACGCATGTATACACACATAAGCACATGTACATGCTTGCACACACAGAAAGACACATGTGCATATATGCACATAAGCACACAGGCACATGTGTGCAGGCATGCAAGCACACACACAGACATAGATAAACGAAACAAGAGACATTCTTTCATAGTAGATAGTGCAGCCTTATTTTTTGGTCACTGTCAGGGCTTGGGGAGATGACTTAATGGATAGGGTTGCTTACTCTGTAAGCATGAGGACCAGCGTTTAATCCCCAGTTCCCACATCAAAAGCCAGACACGGTTGTGAGTGCCAATAACTCCATCACTGAAAGACGGATGCAGGCAGATCTGGACAGCTCATCGACTGGCCAGCCTAGCTGAAATGGTGGCGTCCGGTTCAGTGAAAAACTCTGAATTGCACTATGAAGAGCAGAAATAAACCTGAGATCCTGCTCGAGCATTTACTTGCATGTGTGTGTTCATGTGTGGACAGTAGTTTTATGTGCGTCTAAATGTGTGTACATGTGTGTACAGGCCAGAGGCCCCTATCTGTTCTCCTTCCTCAGAGTACTACCTACCGTGATTGTTGAGACAGTGGCTTAGAACTTACCAAGTAAGCTACAGGCTGGCCGGTGAGGCCCAGGTCTCCTCCAGTCTCTGCCTTCCACCATGTGCGGCTTTTTTAACATGGGTGCTGGGGGACTGATCTCATGTCCCCACATATGTAACACGAGCTGTGTGGAGTGAGAGGTCTCCTCAGGCCACTTTCCTCTTCTAAGCTATTTCTCAGGTATTTCTGTCACAATGATGAAAACCTGACACACAATTTCATCTTCTTCAGTGTTTTAAGAGTAGCAAAACCCAACACTGAAAGAACTTGTCATAAGTATGGTTTAATGGATTATTTTTGACAGTGTGCCTGTGTAGTGATGGGGCACTGTGAGGGATGCATTGTGGGAATACACTAGGATTCTGCACATGTGGGCTGTGCCCAGCAATGCTCCTGGACAGAGAGTAAGTTTCATTGTGACCTCTTGGGTCTGGACCTGAAAGTTCAAGGTCAAAGGGTCACGAAGCTCCTCTTGCCAAGTCATAAATTCATTATAGAGAAAACACAAACACAGACACTATAGTCTTGGGGAAAGCGGCCATCGGGTGCAGATGTATTTTGAGTCTTCGAGCCCGGTGAGTTGTATAAATAAAGGGAGCTTTACAGCATCCTTTTAAGAGTTGCAGAGTTGGTAAAGCACTTACCTTGTAAGCATGAGGAGCCAAATTTGATCCTCAGAACTCATATTAAAAAAGAAAAGGGCTGGGCATGGTAGCACAGGCTTATACTCCCAGTGCTGCAGAAGAAGACACTGGAAGATCTCGGAGGACTCACTGACCAATCAGATTAGCCTAATCAGTGAGTTCTAGGCAACTGAGAGGCTCTGTCTCAAAACCTCCAAGGTTATCCACTTCTGAGAAATGACAGCTGAGGTTGTCCTTGGCCTCCACACACGTGCACACAGGTCCATGGATGTTCATGTTTCCACATGCACAGGCACACACAAGCATAGACACAAAACCTCTTAAAATATCTAGGGCCAAGGACATATCTCAGTTGGCAGGATGTTCATCTAGTATGCACAAAAACCTGGATTCCGTCCCTAATAGTGCATAACCCAGAGTGTGGTGGCACATGCTTGTAACCCCAGCCCTTGGGAGGTGGAAGCAGGAGCATCAGAAGTTCAAGGTTATTCTTAGTTACATAGTGAGTTCAAGACTACCCTGGCCTGCACAAGACCCCACTAGAACACTGGGAAACATTTATATTTGGAACTACATTGATTTCTCTCCACCTGATCCCCACAGTGTTGTTTTGTTTTGTTTTGCATTGCTTTGCTTTGTTTAAATTAGAGACCTTTTCAGAGACTAGCAGTACACTATCAGATTTGTTCAAGCCTTCTGCTCACATCTAAAGGGATGTAAAAGTTTTTCCTCCTTATATCCCATTCCTTAGCCATTTAAATTTACAGGATGCTAAATCACGGTATGACACAGAGACCTCCAAAAGGAATAGTCCAATGTCCCCTCTTTCAACAGTATCTCACAACAAAGGCGGCACACAGAAAGCATCGGGATCATCAAACAGCTGGTCACTTGGGGAGGCAGGACTAGTCACAACGAGAAAGCCATAGAGCTCTGCTCTGGAAGAATTTGTATTCCAGTGGTGACCTCATAAAGTGGAAAGGTAATGCCAAGCGTGGGGGCACACACTTGTCACCCAGCACTCAACTGAAACAGGAGGACCGTGAGTTCAAGGTCAGCCCAGTTCCTATATTTACACTCACGTGTCTCTATCAGTTTGTCAGGAAAGAGTGCCCCGCTGTGGATCTCCCAGCTCCCCTGAGTCCATGCTCTTGTGGCTTGAATGTGATCCTTGCCCTCCACCTCAGGTTCATGTGTTTGAACACTTGGTCTCCAGATGGTGGAGCTGTCTGAGGAGGATGCAGACTCTTTGGGCTGGAGGGCATGGCAGGCTTGGGGAAAAAAAAAGGTTAAAGTCCTTAAAATCAAAAAGAAAGAAAGAGAGTAATTGGGTGTGGTGGTACACATCTTTAATCCCAACACTTTGGAGACAGAGGTAGACTGACCTCTGTGAGTTCAAGCATACACCTTTAATTTCAATGCCTGGGAGGTAGAGACAGACAGATCTCTGTGAGTACAAGGTGTGGTAGCACACACCTTTAATCCAAGAACTGGGGAGGCAGAGGCAGGTGGATCTCTGTGAGATCAAGGATAGCCTGGTTTACAGAGGGAGTTCCAGGACAAAGATACACAGAGAACCTGTATCAAAAAGCCAAAAGTTAAAAGTAAAAATAAAAGAAATAGAGGTTAAAATAAAGCCATGTAAAGATGAAAAATACACAGAGAATCTTGGTACTGTATGTTATTATGCTCTCTTTGAATTGTTTGAATGCTGAGAAAGGAGCAACAGCTGCTAAAAGATATTTGCTTATAAATGATGCAGAATTAATCCAAGATAGGTATTTTGAAAATTGAAGTCAAAAGGTATGTTACTTTGGAGAAGAGATTTTGCTTTTGTTTCCACAGGATATGAGAGGCTGTGGATTCACTCTGAGTTAAGAAAAATCAAGTTTGATCAAGGAAGACCATCTGAGAAATCTCCAGTAGGAACAGAAGGCCCGGATGTCTGAGTTCTACGTCCAGAACAGATTCAAGACTGTTACCTGAGATGACCAAGACTCACAGGATATTCCAGTCAGGACTTGATCATAATTCTAAATTTTCTTTAGGTCCCCATAAGATTATCAGAGCCCCCAACCAGCAGGAAGTAACCTGGAAAACTATGCCCATATTCCCAAAAAAATTGGACTATGGATATTTTCCTTTGTTTTTGTTTTTGTTTTTTTTTTAATTCCGACTCTCTTTTCAGGACGTTTTAAGTTGTGTTAAGTAGACAAAGCGAGCT
Source organism: Microtus oregoni (assembly GCF_018167655.1). NCBI lineage: Eukaryota > Metazoa > Chordata > Mammalia > Rodentia > Cricetidae > Microtus > Microtus oregoni. Next base: position 2,091,130 of record NW_024543062.1, read on the forward strand.
ATCACATTCATCTAGTTTTTTCCAAACTGCTACTGTTCACAGCGCCTGAGCTTTGGAGTCATTTGTTGAGCAGTGATTCATTAAGCAGCAGGTACCTGCTACGCTTCTTCCCATCAATGTTCAGTGTTTCTGCTCCACGTACTTGGCTCGCTCACACCTCTCAGCACACCCACTTTGGTAGCTTCTCTGCATGCCGTCCCAGTATTGGCTTCCTAAGCCCCTTCAGCACTGCCATTGATTTCCCAGTCCATCAATTTCCCTTATATTGACATTTCCTTCTCCCTTGAGCCTTTCTCAAGCTTGTAGCACCTCTCATGTCTGGTTCTGGCCATCCAGGCCTCGCCCCATCGCACCCCTACATTTGGCTTTCCTCTCTCTCTCTTTCTCCTCTCCCCGCCTCTCCTCTCCTTGTAGCGTGAACTGGCGCTTGCTCCTCCGACTGTGTCCCAGCTCTCTCTGGCAGGAAGGAATTCAGCATCACTCTGAGAAAACATTATTCACACATGAGACACTGTCACCGTTGACGGGGTAGGTGGGTCCCACAGCGGGACTCGGTGACCTCCAATGCCAAGACCTCCTGGCAGAGGAAGCCAGGCTTGTGTACGACAGACTCAACCTTGTCTGGCAGCAGGCATTCTCTGCCAACGGCGGAGTCTGTGGACTGCGACTGCTATTTGACAGCATTTGTTAACATATTAATGACAAGAAAAGGCTTCTTGGCATAAATATCTCGTCCTTCAGTCTTCCACTCTGAAACAAAGGACTGGGTCCATGAGGGAAGGTAAAAACAGGCCCAGGAGAGCCAGTTCCTCCTGGAGAGGACCACTAATTTCAACATTACTTTCAACTTGGGCTTTGAAGGGTGGTTGTTTCCTGTGTCTCAAGCCCCAGGTCACATGTCTGATTGCAAAGGGCAGTAACCTGCAGAGCTAATGGAAGGGGCACCTCTGTCAGGACACACCAGGAAAGATGGCAGCGTGCTAAGCGCAAGAAATTGAAGGTGGGCTGGAAAAAGGAAGCTGCTTAGAATGCTCGAGAAGGGGCTAAAGATGTAGTTCATTTGGTAGAGTGTTTAACTCATATGCATGAAGCCCTGGGTTTAATAACCAGCACTGCAAAAACCATGCGAGGTGTCTCACACCTGTTATGTTCTATGTCATTCCACATAGAACATGGAATCAGACATTCTCCTTGGCCACACAGGGAGTTCAGTACCTATCTGGGCTATGTGAGACCCTGTTGCAAATTTCTACGTCAGACAAGAAGGCTGCCAGGAATCCACATTAGGAATACAACATACCATGGCTGGTGCAGCAGGACCACCTCCAAAGAAAGACCCAGTTCTGAAAGGAGGATGTCCCACAGATACGGCTACTTCGAGATGCTCTTAGGTGCTTTGGAGGGACACAACTGTCCCAGCAGGACCCGACAAAGAAGGAGGTATGAAAACTCATACCCTTGCTGTTTATCTTTCTGGACTGGACTCTGTCTAGAGGTTCTTGACCCAAACAGGCAGCCAAACACAGGGTAGTTCATTCAGGTCAGCTTCTTGGGCTATGAAAAGTGCATCTGGGTATTAACACCCAAGCAGCTGTCCGGGGCTGAGCATCACATTCTTCTGGATGCCTTTGCGCCATCTCCACCTCAACAGCACTCAGTACCCTTTATCCCTGATGTATCAAGTAAAGGAACTGGGGAGATGCTCAGTCAATAGAGCACTTGCCTTGCAAGCATAGGGACCTGAGTTTAATCCCTACAACCCACATAAAAAGGCCTAGCATGGTGGCCTGTGCTGGTCATCCTAGTGCTGGGGAGGTAGAGACAGGAGGATCCCTGATGTACACTGACCGTCCAGCCAACTTGGTAAGCTCCAGAGCAATGAGAGACCCTGTTTCAAAGGAGGTGAACAGCCCCTGATGAATGACACCCAAGGTTGTTCTCTGACCTCCTCAGGAGCACACACACACACACACACACACACACACACACACACACACCATCATTGTGTTGTATGTCATAGACACTCTCAACTGGTCAACATGCCTTGGATAAGAGACCATAGACTGCTCAAATGTTGTATACATATCCCACCCCTCCTTACTAACCTCAAGGCTCTTTGCAGAGGAGGGAGCGGAAAGATCGTCAGAACTAGAGGTGGCAGATACCATCAAGAGGACAGTGTTTTCTGAGCACAACAGGACCGTGGCACTAATGAACTCACAGTAATTGCAACAACAATGCCTAGGAATAGTGCGAGCTCAAGCCAGACAAAATTCCAGCATGTCAGGGAAGTAGGCACTGAACCCCACCTCTAGCCGAGGAGCTATTGGCATTTGATAGCTGCTGAGAGAGAAAGAATCGGTTTTCTTTAATTGTGTGACCCCTCGTAGACTAACCCACAGGCCAGGGTGCCCTACACAAACTAGACTCAATAGGGTGGGGAATAAAACTTGAAACTGGATGAGCAGGGATGTAATGGTGGATAGGGTGGAGCTGGGAGAAGTTGGAGGAGGGCTGAACATGATCAAAGTGCATCATATGAGATTCTCTAAAAATTAGTAAGAATATTTTTAAGTAGTGTCAAATAAGTCCTGTATCTATGCTTGCATTAAAAGAAAAAAGGAAAAATCGAATTGAACTATCTTAAATCTTGCAACCAAATTCCAGGGTAGAAGAAGATGCTTATGAGCCTCCAGGTTGCTTGGACAACCACCCCTGGCGCATGCATCTCTCCACAGTGTCGTAGGATGGCATGGGTTTGTTTGGTCACTCAGTGTCTTTGTGTGGATTTCTGTGGGATGGACACTGAAGACACATGTGAATGCCGGGTCTTCCTTGGGTGGTTACTCCGGGAAGCTTGGGTAGAGGGTGGGACACTGAGGCCAGAGAGGGAACTCAGTAAAGACAACAGTTAGCAACTGTGGGACAGTTACAACAGCAACAACTGTGGAAACTGTGCCTCAACCGTTCAGCACAATAAGCCTCCAAGCTGAGCTGTTTCAGATTGGTTGGTGCTGAGTGCAATGTTTATAGTTATGCTTATATTGTATTTTGGAACATGTATTTATATTAAATATAGTATCTGAATATATCAAATAAGCATGTGTCTATATATGCCAGACATTGGCTGAGAGCTACTGAACGCATAGGCTCATTACTTCTCAGATGTTTGGGAGCTGGTGAGAGGGCTCAGTGGGTAACAGCCGCTTGCTGCTAAAGCCTGGTTGAGCTGAGTTCAGTGCCCAGAACCTATGTGAGGGATGGAGCATGCTGACTTCTGCCAGTTGTCCTCTGATGTCCACATGCTGTGGCATGCACACATATATGCACATGTGCATGCACACACACAAATATACATGTGCTTATACGTCTATACAAACCTTAAACATTGCACTTCAGATGCTTTTGGCTCCAGAGGCCAGCACATCCTTAGGCAGTGCTCAGCATTGTCTCTCTCGTTAAGGACTTGTTTAATCAGGTGCAGTAAGACACGGGTACAGATACAAATGACAAGAAGAAAAAGAAGTCCAGGCATGGCAGCACGCACCTGTCACCTTAGCCCCCAGGAAACAGAATTGAGAGGAGCAAAAGGCTAGGCTGGACCACATGGAGACCCCCGTCTGTTGTAGAACTCCATCCTCCAATGGTAACAGCCATTACCATCTCCACGTAGCATCCGTGACACTCAACATCAGGGTTCTTGACAGTTCTTCATAGAAGGAGGTCATGGGACGGGTCATTAGATCCTTGTCTGAGAGTCCGGCCCTCTCCCAGGTGTGTGCAGTACTTCCCATAGCTGTGCTGTGATCTCTGATCTGATAGAATGTACCAAGTGTAGAGGATCAACTGAAGGGTGGCAGACTTGTCTGTGCAGCTGTGGGTAAGTCATTTTCACCTATGCAGGGAGTGAGACTTTCCAGTGATGTAGCTGTTTGTTTACTTCTATGAATAAACCCCACCCACACTCTGTAACCCCCACCCATGCTCTGTAAATAACCTTCATCCATGCTCTGTAAGTAACCCCATCAATGCTCTGTAACCCCCCACCCAGTGACTCAAGTTGGACTCTGACAGACTTGTTGGTGCCCTATTTGGGGGGAAGTAGATGTTTTATTATGATGCCTTCCAGAAAAATATCGTATTTTTTTATTTGTGTGCATTTGAACATATGTGTGTGCATGTGTCTGCATGTGTATGCATGTGCACTGAGGAGTTGACCAATACCCCTCACTGGGGATTCTAGGCAGGTGCTCTACCACTGACCTGTATTTCCCTGGGCAAAGGCAGGGGAATTACAGTATATACTGGGTCTGTATCCTCACCACCTGTGGGACATAGTCAGAGGCTTTGGCTAGGGCAGGTACAGTGGGCATCTCCAAACAAGCAGCAGCATGTATTCCAGGAAGACCAGGAATGTATTCCTCGTTGAGGCTGGTTGTTGCCAGGCACGGGCACCAGGGACTCCCCTCTTGTAGCCAATTCTCCAAGCAGCTGGGCACACACTGTCTTTCCCAGTGCCAGGGTTGGCCTGGAAGATACTACCCACTGGCTTTTCAGGACATGCTGTCTTCTGCCAAATTTAAGACACGTGTTCTGCTCTCTCTGAGGCCATCTGGGGAACTTGTGGGCCTCTGGGTAGGGGTAAATAGAAAGGGGTGTGTAAAGGACCCCAATGGTGGAGAGTGGGGTGAGCAGCACAGGGTAGGGGCTTGGGAACAAGCAGAGCCATCCATATGGGGGTGCTCTCATATCAGCAGCAGCTTCCTCCTCACCCCTCCTCCTCCCCACCACCCTGCCTCTTCTTCCCCCTCCCATCCTGCTCCTCTTCCTCCCCTCATCCCCTCGTCCCCTTCTTCCTTCTCCCTTCTTCCTTTTTTCCTCCTTTCCTCCTCTGTTGTCTCTTCCTCCTCCTCCACCTCCTACTCTTTTTCTCCTCCTCCCCTGTCCCTTCTCTCTTTCCTCTTCTCCCTCCTTTATCTTTTTATTTACAGTGCTGATGGAAGCCAGAGCCTTGCACGTGGCAGGCAAGCACTCTACCACAGAACTATGCTGATATCCCAGCTGACTGCCCTATCGGCTTCTACACACCCCCTCTCTCTCACTACACACGTACACACATAATCCACTTTGAAAGATGAGTTCCTATAGAGGTTTCCAACACAAAAATTCTTCAAACAAGACAATTAATTTTTTTCCTCCAAATCCCATCTTCCCAAAGCCACAAGTTTTCTTTTGCTAAACTCTGACCATGGATGTAGCTGGAAATACTCAACCACAGTAAACATGAGAAAGCGCCTCTCAGAAGGGAAAGCACGAAACATCTGGGGGGAGGCGTGGGAAAGGGGTCTGTTTCTAGAATGTCAAATAATGTGGAATTATTGCAGAGCTTTGTTTATTTACTTATTTAGCTTCCATATGTGCGTGGCGGTATGCTCATGTATGAATGGTCACACATGTATATGGACATGTATAGGAAGCCAGAGGTTCAAGTCAGGTGTCTTCCTCCATTGCTCTACACTCTATTTGTCAGGCAGGGTCTCTCACAGAATCGGAAGCTTGCTAATTCTGAGAGTCTAATTAACTACCTTGCCCCAGTGATCCTTTATCTCCATCCCGTAAGCATTGAGATTACAGGTGGGCCACAGTGACCAGCTGGCTCTTGTGGGGGTTCTGGGGTTCTGAACTCCAGTTCCCACACTTGCAGAGCAAGCTCTTTCCCAGTGAGCCATCTCCCCAGCCTGATTAGCAGGCTGATTGGTTGGTTGGTTGGTTGGTTGGTTTATTGATTGACAGAGTCTGGGTTTGATTTTCTTATTTTTTTTTTTCAGTAATGAGAACTGAACCCACTGCTTTTTCCAGGCTGATCTTGAACATGCTATGTAGCCCAGGCTAGCCTGAACTTCCCACTCCTCCTTCCCCAGGCTGCTGAGTGCCAAGATCACCGATCTATACCACACAGTGCCTCAGGAGCATCTCTGAAAGAACCCTTTATCACTGCCTCATCCCTGGATGGATCCCTTCCTGGGACCCTTCTCCCATAACTTCTGGAAATGAGACCCAACCCGGCTCCTAAGTTCTCATTCCCTGTGTAACCAGCTAGATCTCTGCATCGAGAGAGCTGGCAAAGAAGATTTTTGGCTCAGCCTCCCCCAGCCTCCAGCGCAGCATTGCGCAGAAATGCGTAAAGCCCAGGACAGTTGCAAATGCCTCTCTTCATTATGATTTTTTTCCTAGAGCTTGCTAATTAAATCATTAAAATTTTATCTTCACTTAACCACGGATAAAGAGCATTTGAAACATTTAATTAGTATGCGGCAAGAGAACCAGGGAGAAGCTAGGATTCCTTGCAAGTTGGACCTGTTTGGAAAGGGAAGTGGATGAGGTGGGGGAGGGAGAGAAGCGGGGGGGGGGGGTAGTTTCTTTACAAAGGAATCTATAACTGCTTTTGTTGTTGTTTTTTTTTTTAACAAGAGCTGGGAATCAGATCCGAAGGGGTGTGTGTGTGTGTGTGTGTGTGTGCGCACGCGCGCGCGTGCGTGAGTGTATGAGAGAGACAGGTGTTTTTGTGTGAGAGAGATAGACAGAATGACAGGGAGACAGAGAGAGGGAGAGGGAGGGAGGGAACGCAGAGAGCAAAGATCAGAGTGCATTGGAGTTTCAGTGCTCTTGGCTCAGCTTTTAAATAGCATTTCCAATTCTGCATAAAATTACATGTACCTCTCTGCATTCTCTGGCTCTCTCCCAGCCATGACCGGCAAAATAAAATATCATAGAATAAAGCTGAAGTGGTACAATGTCAAGGCTGGGGTAGTGGTCAGCAGGTCAGGGGAAGAACCCTGACAGCCCTCTTGCCTGCCCCCATGCTTAAAATCTGCCTAAGCCTTTCTTTCTCTCTTTATTCTCTCTCTCTCTCTCTCTCTCTCTCTCTCTCTCTCTCTCTCTCTCTCTCTCTCTCACACACACACACACACACACACACACAAAAACGGTTTGCAAACTTAGCTAGTTTAAACTCACAGTCTTTCTGTCTCAGCCTCTCTGCAGCCCAGGCTAGCCTCAAACTGACAAATCTACGTTAATCTCCCATTGCTAAGATTACAGGTATGAGATGCCACACCCAGCTCTTGCTAAACATTTTCAATAACATTTCACACAAGCTCATGACGACCTCGCAGTTAGCCATTAGTGTTTCTCTGTCGAGGAGCGGTCTTTGACAATATTAGTCTTCCAAGGCTGCAGTTATACAGTGCAGCAGACAGAGGGTCCATAGACATTTGTTTCCTTGAAGTTCCAGAGGCCAGGACTGAGATCCAGCAGCATCCTCCCACGGGCCCGTGCTGGCTTCTAGTTCCCAGCAGCCTCTGGCGTCCTGGTTTGTGTCTGAATCATTCCCGTGTCCCTCATATACACTGTCTTCTCCGCTTCTGTCTCTGTGTCCGCCTCCATACAAATGCAGTCATACTGGCCATCCTCCTGACCCTACCTCAAGTTAACTGCCTCTGCCAAGCCCCATTTCTTCCAATACAACTGAATCCCCAGGTACTGGAGGGCCGCCTCCAATACAGCTCCTCAGGGGACATCAGTCACCTAGAACAACAGCCCTGCGAGATTCGGAAGGTTGTCTGAGGTCACACAGCTGGTGTTATGAGTCATACTTCTTGTTGCTACACTCGAGGAGGCCAGCCATCGAGAGAGAAGAGGCTGGGAAAGGGTAGAGGCTGGGGTGGCTCTCCGGAGCCAGGCACCCAGCTTTGCCCCTTAGCATTTGGTTCAGCATCTGGCAGCCTTGGTACAGAGGCACTGGCTTCTGATGGCCATTGTGTGTGTGCTTGGTAGAAATATAGAAGTCAGATAGCCCAGGGGATTCGGGCCTGGGAAGGGGAGGTGGTAACTTGAGATGTCAAGTGGAGAGATGAGAAGCTCAAAGCTAGGATGGGCCACATACAGAGAGTTCGAGGCCAGCCTTGGAAATTCAGAGGGACCCTGCTTCAAACTGTAAAAGGAGGGAGAGGGAAGATGGCTCAGAAGTTAAGGGAACTTGCAGCTCTTTCAGAGGACCCAAGTTTAGTTCCCAGTTTCCACATCGGGTGACTCCAGGGAACTAATGACATTTTCTTCTGGTCTCCATGAGCACCTGCATACATGCAGCAGACACACACACATACATACATACATACATACATACATACATAAATAAATAAATAAATAAATGTACTCTTTATTGATGTAAAAAGAGGCTGGGAGAAGAGCTCAGTGGTTGAGCACCCACCTAGAATCCCCCAGTGAAGGGCTGGGGTGTGGCTCAGTGGTAGAGCCCCTGCCTAGAATCCCCCAGTGAAGGGCTGGGGTGTGGCTCATTGGTAGAGTACCTGCCTAGAATCCCCCCAGTGAGGGGCTGTGGTGTGGCTCAGTGATACAGCACCTGCCTAGAATCCCCCAATATGGAGGTGGCATGTGTCTCAACAGTCAAATGCCCACCCACGATTTGCAAAGGCCCGTGGGTTCCACCCTCAGTACTGAAAAGTTAAAGAACAAAAGAGTTTGCAGCCCCATGGTGAGAGTCGGACACCCTTGGGCACTCTGGAACGTTCACCAACTTTTCTGCAGGAAGAGATTAGACAAGGGAAGGATTCCCCCATTAAACACAGTAATTATTCAAATCCTTTGAGGCAACCTGCAGGAACGAGTATGTAAAACATTAAAGGAAAACTTCTGGTAGGAACCACTATTATGCTGTCAAGTTTGGCAAACACGTGGATGTCAGCACTCAGAGCACCATGATAGGAGACTGTACAGAGAGCAGTGGTGACAGCTATTAACCCCATCTGTTTGTTAGGAGATAATGAGTGCGTGCAGTTCTTTGATTTCCGCTAACTGCTTTGGGAGCTTAACTCTTTCCTGGGAATCACCAGGGCTGGCTGGAAGGTGCCATCTGATGACACACCTCCCCACAAGCTCCCCTGCATGAACCGAGTAGGAGTTTGGATGCTTTGAGACTCTAATAGTAACAGGGTTTGAATGAGTGGCTTACTGGGTGTTTTCAGGAGCGTGAGCTGAAAAGGGAAGGAGGTGTCCGGCTGCTGCAAGTAGCAGGGAGCAAGCCCCACCCCTCCATCACCACCACAAGTGTGTCATGTGGTCCTATTTGATGGAGGGGATGTGGGAAAGAGCTTTTCCACCCACTCAAGGCCAATGAAAGCTCGAGGAGTCACAGAGGTGATTGTGCCCAAGTATCCTGAGCTCCACATCTTTGCACAAACCATGCAGGGGGTGCATGCTGGCAACCCCAGCACTTCAGAGGTGGTGGCAGAAGGATCAGAAATTCAAAAGTCATCCCTGGCTACCTATTGATCTTAATGCCAGCCTAAGCTACAGGAGACCCTGTATGAAAACAGGGGACTGGTGAGATGGCTCAGTATGCAAAGGCATTGGCTACTAAGCTTGACAACCATTCCTTCAGATATCTTTGTGTGGCCGTGTGTGTATATTTATGTGTTTACTATGGCGTGTATTTGTCTGTGTGTGTATATGTGCATGAGCATATGTGAATGTGTGTGAATGTGCGCATGGAGGCTAGAGATCAGCCTGAGAGTCTCCCTCAATCACTGTCCACCTTACTTTTTGAGACAGGATGCCACACTCACCCAGGAACTCTCTGATTTATCTAGGCTGGATGGCCAGTGAGTATTGGGATTCTCCTTTCTCTGCCTCCCCAGTGCCGGAGTTACAGGCATACACACAGAGCCTGTCTTATGTGAGTACCTGGGATCCGAACTCATGTCCTCAGGCTTGCAAACTGAGCACTTTACCAATGGAACCATCTAGGCTGCCCTCTGGTCAGGTATCCATTAATGAGCTCTGATAGACCAACTTCCAGATCTCCTTGTAAAGAAAGAATCCAGGGATAAAAGTAAACTCGGGGGAGACACCAAATCATTATCTTGGGGAGTCTTCCTTATCAACCCATCTTGTAGATGCATACACTCAGGGCTGTCTTAACCCCCCACAGCATCTCAATCACTGTGCTATACTGCCCCCTAGCATTAGGTGGTGGCAATGGCCTTCCAAAGATAGATTTCTATGTGAGAAATCAAGCAGAAACTTTGGAAACAATAGAAAGAAGAGCCCTGAACTCCAACATAATTCTCATATAGCTTTAAAAAAAAAATTCTAACTCACAGTCAATATTCTGTTTTGTGTTTCCTCTATCCATGCCAGGGAAACCTTGGAGACTTTAAAAGCAAATATTGGGCATTCCATCACTTGATCTGAAAGCGTCTTTCCAAAACTAAGCACAATCCACCATTAAAATTAAAACTAGTCAGAGTTCCTGACTGTCATCAAAGATAGTTGTCCTATGTGACACTGGGGATGAAGCCCAGGTTCTTGACATGCTAGATCCCTCACTAAGGGATTCTGGGCAGAGGCTCTACCACTGAACCACACTCCAGCCCTTCACTGGGGGATTCTAGGCAGGGGCTCTACCACTGAGCTACACCCCAGTTCCTCACTGGGGGATTCTAGACAAGTGCTCTACCACTGAGCCACACCCCAGCCCCACACTGGGGGATTCTAGGCAGGTGCTCTAAAATTGAGCCACACCCAACCCTTCACCGGGGTATTTTAGGTAGGTGCTCTACAGCTGAGATGCATCTCCAACTTTCTCCATCTTTAAGGATGCTGAGTTGTTTTGCATGAACCAACTCTGCCAACATTAGAATCACCAGTTTCAGTAGGTTCCGCTTACCAAACTTCAGGCTGTGAGACAGACCCCTTTATTCCTACCTGGTCATCCAACATGTTCAGATGTTGATGCAGGATGCACAGGCAAGTCACAGAGAGAAAGGTTCTAGAACTCAGCCAGCTGAGAAATGGCTGGGACCTCTCCCAGTTTAAGACTTAGATCTCTGACTCAGTTTCCTGTGGTGGAAACATCTCTGATTTGGTGATGATTGATTCAGATGCTGTTTCAAAGCCTTAAAATGCACACACATAACACCCATGCACACAATCATATGTGCGCACATAACCACTGTCCAACAGGAAAAATAATTTCTAGGCACTTGACCTACCTGTGTCATTCATTGTCAGCCAGTCTGTCCAGATTGATGGACTAGATTCTACAATGGGCTGAAATAGAAATCAGAGAAACATACCCTTCACAAGAGCCACAAATAGCATAGAATATCTCGGAGTAACTCTAACCAAACAAGTGGAAGACTCGTATGACAAGAACTTTAAATCTTTGAAGAAAGAAAGTGAAGAAGACACCAGAGAGAGGAAAGATCTCCCATGCTCTCATATAGGTAGAATTAACAATGTAAAAATGGCAGTCTTACCAAAAGAAACCTACAGATTCAATGCAATGCCCATCAAAATGCCAGCAAAATTCTTCACAGACCTTGAAAGAACAATATTCAACTTCATATGGAAAATAAAAAAATAGAATAGCTCAAACAATCCTGTACAATAAGAGAACTTCTGGAGGCATCACAATCCCTGACTTCAAACTCTACTACAGAGCTACCGTACCGAAAACAGCCTGGTATTGGCATAGAAACCGGCAGAAGAAACAATGGAACCAAATCAAAGACCCAGACCCAAATATTAATCCATACACCTATGAACACCTGATTTTTGACAAAGAAGCAAAAAGTATCAAATGGGAAAGAAGCATATTTAACAAATGGTGCTGGCATAACTGGCTATCAACATGTAGAAGAATGAAAATAAATCCATATCTATTACTATGCACAAAACTCAAGTCCAAATGGATCAAAAACTTCAACATAAAGCTAGCACACTAAACCTCATAGAAGAGAAAGTGGGAAGTACAATTGAATGCATTGGCACAGGGAACCACTTCCTAAATATAACCTCAGTAGCACAGACACTGAGAGAAACAATTAATAAATGGGACCTCCTGAAACTGAAAAGCTTCTGTAAAGCAAAGGACACGGTCAACAAGACAAAACGACAGCCTACAGAATGGGAAAAGATCTTCACTAACCCCACATCAGACAGAGGTCTAATCTCCAAAATATACAAAGAACTCAAGAAATTGGTCATCAAAAGAACAAATAACACAATTAAAAAACTGGAGTACAGACCTAAACAGAGAACTCTCAACAGAGGACTCTAAAATGGCTAAAAGACACTTAAGGAAATGCTCAACATCCTTAGTCATCAGTGAAATGCGAATCAAAACAACTCTGAGATTTCATCTTACACTTGTAAGAACGGCCAAGATCAAAAACACTGATGACAATTTATGCTGGTGAGGTTGTGGGGTAAAGGGAACACTTCTGCATTGCTGGTGGGAATGCAAGCTGGTACAGCCACTTCAGATTTCAGTATGACACTTTCTCAGAAAATTAGGAAACAACCTTCCTCAAGACCCAGCAATACCACTTTTGGATATATATCCAAAAAATGTTCAATCGTACCACAAGCACATGTACTCAACTATGTTCAGCAGCTTTGTCATATCCAGAACCTGGAAACAACCTAAATGCCCCTCGACCGAAGAATGGATAAGGAAAATGTGGTACATTTACACAATGGAGTACTACACAGCAGAGAAAAATAATGACATCTTAAATTTGCAGGCAAATGGATAGATCTAGAAAACATCATATTGAGTGAGGTAACCCAGGCCCAGAAAGACAATTATCATATGTACTCACTTATAAGTGGTTTTCAAACATAAAGCAAAGAAAACCAGCCTACAAATCACAATCTCAGAGAACCTAGACAACAATGAGGACCCTAAGAGAGACATACATAGATCTAATCTACATGGAGTGTAGAAAAAGACAAGATCTCCTGAGTAAATTGGGAGCATGGAGACCATGGGAGAGGGTTAAAAGGGAGCGAAGAGGCAGGGAGGGGAGTAAGGAAAAAAATGTCAATAAAATCAATTAAAAAAAAGACCAATTAGAAATAGAAATTTTTGAATTCGTATGTATCTGTGTGTGAGGTGTGTTCATGCACACAAGTGTGCGTGTACCTATGTATTCACTCGTCACTGTGTATACAAGTAGGTCACAGGTTGAAGTCATGTGTCTTTATTGCTCTCCATATTGTTTTTGGAGAAGGGTCTCCCACTGAGCATGACACCTGCCTGCCACTACAAGCTAAGCTGGCCGGCGGGAAGCCCCAGGAATGCTTCTGTCTCTACCTCCCCCAGAGCTGAGATCATAGACGTATGCCTCTATGCCTGGCTTTTATATGTAGATCCCGGGGATCCAAACTCAGACCCTTATCCTTGTTACAATAAGCGCTTCCTCACCGAGCCGTTCCCTCAGCCCCATGGATGGTACAGTTTCTGTGTAGCTGATTATTGTAGCTGTTTTCATTTTGTTCCAATCGCAGATGTGGCTGAGTTGAAACGCCTTGCGGGGGCAAGCGCATATCTAGGTTAGGAAGAGTTCATACCATTTCGAGGGAATATAGCAACCCACCATATCCTGTTTATTTGTTCAACCTCTGTTCAGGACTAGCTATTAGAGGGGAATTATTAATCTCAGAAAGAAAGAAAGAAGAAAAGGGAGAGAAATAGAAAGCAAAAAAAAAACACAATCACTTCTGTATGGCTGTTTTTCAGGTTTCTGACAGTCTCGATAAAAAGAAATAATAATAATAAAAAAAAGAATTCTTATTTCTTTTTCATAGGGAAAAGTTCGTTTTTGTACTGCCTCTGGGGGATGGTGTTATTGATTTATTTAAAATGGTTATACCAGATTGCGACATTAAGATAGACACATGCATTAGCATGAGTGACGGCAAGGGAGAAGGGCATGTAGTTGGTTTCGGAGCAGAAAGTTGAGATGGCTGTGCCTCGTGTTCCCCTAATGACAGGCACCTGCGGATGAATGACTCTCTGCTGAGACTTGGCATTTCAGTTCATTTCTGTCATAATTGGCATGGTGACACGTGCCAATGTGTCCTGCTTGAGAGGGAAATGCAGATGGACGCACAAGAGCGGTGGGGACTTCCCATTTTCTTTCTAAAACTCGAGCAGAGAAATCTAGAATGATTTCTAGATGGCAAGTTGGACCTTACACCCGACAGAGCAGTGGCTTTCTCAAGCCAAGGACAGGGCCCACCTGGAAGTCAGTGTGACTTCTTAAAAAGACTGTGACATCAGAAAGTCCTCCTTGCAACCCCAGTGGTTAGAAGGTGAAGCTAGAAGGATCAGGACTTCAAGTCCAGCCGTGGCTACATAATAAGTTCAGTCAGGGTGGATTCCACGACACTTGTCTCAAAACTCATTCAAGCAAGGAAGACAGAGTGGGGGTGGGGCTGTGGAGACGGCTCAATAGGTAGAATACTTGCTATACCAACATGAGGACCTGCGTTTCTATTCCCCAGCTTCATGTCAGAACCAGAAGTGATGGTGTGTGCTTTAATTATAGCACTGGGGACATGGAGACAGGTGGATACCCAGGCTCCCTGCACAGCTACTCCAGCCTACATGCTGAGTTGACTCTGTCTCGGAAAATAAGGTAGAAGGCACCTAAGGAATGACACCTGAGCTTGATCTCTGGGTTCCACATTCCCCCACATAAGTGCACACACACTCACATGTACACACACACACACACACACACACACACACAAGACAAAAGAGAGGGGATAAAGGAGGTTTCATGGACTAAAGTCATATTTTTTGGGTTCTATTCATGTCCTACCACTTTGGTGCTGCGTGACCTTAGGCAGATTGGTTAGACCTTCTGAATATTGAGATGGGGATGAACAATTGCTCCCATTCCATTGAAACATAGAGCATGCCCCGTCCCTGTGCTTGGTCCATGCAGCTCCACGTTATTGACCACCATCAGATTATTAGATGCTACTGATCCTAATCCCACCCTGGCAATCACCCTCCCCCATTTCAGTCCCTGTCTTGGTTTTTATGTGTGTGTCTGGGAGGGGTCCACAAGCAAAGGCATACGCCATCTTTGGAAGCCAAACGCCAACCGCAGGTGTCATTCCTCAGAACACCATCCACATGTCTTCTCAGGCATTCTCCCACTGGCCTACCAGCTCCAGGGACTCTCCTGTCTCTTCTTCCCCGGTGCTGGGACTTTTAAGTGAGCACAGCCACCATGCCTGGCTTTTATAACATGCCCTCTGGGATAGATATCTGGTCCTCTGGAAGAGGAGCAAGTGCTCTTGACTGCTGAGCCATCTCCCCACCCCAATCTTAGTTCCTGGTGATTGTTGTAGCCTAATTTAATTCTCATTGCTGCTGGTTCCTGACTTCATCCTCCAGTCCGTAATATCTTTCTCATTTCTCTCACCTTAATATGAACCTTTTCTTCCCAAGATTACTATATGTAACACACACACACACAATCCTAAATCAATGGTTCTCAACCTCTGGGTCATGACCCCCACAAGGGTTATATATCATATATTCACATTATGATTCATAACAAAAGCAAATTTAAGTTATGAAGTAGCAGTGAAATAATTGTATGGTTGGGGGTCACCACAACATGAGGAACTGTATCAAAGGGTTGCAGCATTAGGAAGGTTGAGAATCATACATTCACCTTACACATTCACCCCGTATTTGGCACTCAATATGTTGTAATAACAATGACTTCTAAACTTCTTACTGTTTGAGACAGACTCTTGCTATGTATCCCATACTCCTTGAACTCAATGTCTTTCTGCCTCTACCTCCCAGGTATTGGAATTAGAGGTCTGCTCACTGCTCTACTAGATACAGAAGTCTTTGATGTGTGCTGTCTCGTTAAATGGTCATGAGTCTTGCTATAGTTTCCCATTTCGTGGATGGGAAAAATAGTGAGGATGGGTGGGAGCAGGCCAAAAGGTAAGTGGGCAGTTCACAGAGGAGAAAATCAAATCAAAATCGCCCTGCCAGCAGAGGGACTGGGGAGAGCTCAGTCACGCTAAGCAGCCATGGAAGTGGATTGTGGGCTACCATCTTTCATTGTTAGATTAGCAAATGATTGTAAGTGCTAATAGCTTCTGATGCCGGCCAGACTGTAGGAAGCAACGTTCTCCATCACCTAGTTCTGGAGTGTGAATGGATGTGACCATTAACCTAATTAGCCTTTAAAATAGCCACTGAAATTTTAAATGTGCATCCTCTGAACACAACGAAGGATGCCCAGCAGGCTTGTGGGAGGGAGAGAGATGTTTATTGGGTCCCATTGCTACCATTTGTGGGATTAGGAGAAAGGGATTCTTACAGCCCCTCAACAAGCAATGTGTCTGAAAAAATAGAAAAACTTCAAGGATGTTTTAGAGTTGTTTGTAATGGGGGTAGGGGATAGAGAGAAACAAAACTTTTCTCAGGAGACTAAGCTGCCAGATTCATTCTGACCCAATTATTGATACATTTTGATTCATCCATGCCATGAAATACTATGTAGCCATTTAAAGGAATGGAGTAACTTTCTGCAGCTCAGAGATAAACCAATCTGAACCATGCCTGTGAAACATCTAGCAAAGCAAGGTTTTAGAGTCTGGGAAACTATTTCCCATCTTTGTTGTGGTAGTAGAGTTCTATAGATTCAACTGCCGGCCAAGTGCACTCTAGGCAGGTGCTCTACCACTGACCCCAGCCCCTCACTGGGGGATTCTAGACAGGTGCTCTACCACTGAGCCACACCCAGCCCCTCACTGGGAGATTCTAGGCAGGGGTTCTACCCCTGAGCCACACTCCCAGCCCCTCTCTGGGGGATTCTAGGCAGGAGCTCTACCACTGAGTCACACCCCCAAAGCCCCCACTCTAAGTTTCTTAGCAGATATCCTAACACTGAGCTACATCTCCAGGCCTCAATATTTCAAGACAGAATATTCCTCTGAAGTCGAGGCTGGCCTAGAAATTATGATCCTCCTGCCTCTGCCTCCTGAATCTTCATTGCACCTTTTAAACTGGAAGATACAATCCTGTTTTCTAAGCTCATTCAAAATCCCCAACAATTTCCTAAAATTACTAAAACTGTCTCAACATCCATCTCCCTACCCATGAAGTATTTCTCTTTTGCATAACAGAGCGTTTAAAACACCAATAACCTAATTATTTAACACTTAATGAACCCACTAGAGGATGTGTGTGTACACACTCCATGTAATGTCTTCCTCCTCTACAGCAATTAGCATACCCTGTAATAAAAGCAAATGGGAAACGGTATGCTAAAGACAGAGAAGGAGTGGGGAAAGACGGTTGCAGCGAGGGAAAGCGAACAAGGGATGTTTCAATAACGACAGTCTGAGCTGAAGCTGCCTGTTATTGAGGAGGAGGTGGGCAATGGTGAGAAGTGGGTATTCCCCCAATGGCCCTCCCTCAGGATCTTGCTGCCTCAGCTGGGGGTGGTACAATGGGTAAGAAGCCTTCGCCTGTGGGCCTCTTCTCCTGTAAAGACAACATCGCCCCCGTGCAGGGTGACTGAGAAATGTCCCCTAGAGGCGCATGTGCTTGGGCACTTGGTCCTAGTTGGCAGTGCTGTTTGGGGAGGTTTTTGGAGCTTTTAGGAGGTGCATGCAGCCTTGCTGGAGGAACTGGACTTTGGGAGCTCATCGTCTCTCTCTCAGCTTTCTGTGTGACAGAATGCAGTGTGTGACAGACTGCAGTGTGTGACAGAATGTAGTGTGTGACAGAATGCAGTGTGTGACAGAATGTAGTGTGTGACAGAATGCAGTGTGTGACAGAATGCAGCGTATGACAGAATGCAGTCTGACAGAATGCAGTGTGTGACAGAATGCAGTGTCCGACAGAATGCAGTGTCTGATAGAATGCAGTATCTGATAGAATGCAGTATCTGACAGAATGCAGTGTCTGACAGAATGCAGTGTCTGACAGAATGCAGTCTCTCAACTCCCTGCTCTGGCCACCTACTACTGTACCTCTCCAGTCACTACAGATTCCCCCTCTGGAACCGTGAGCCCAAATAAACCTTTTCTTCCTTAATAGGTCATGCTGTGTTTTTATAGTAACTATAAATATAATTAGAAACTAACTAATATACTCAGAGTCCACACCCCTTCCCAGACAGCTGTCACCCAGCAACCATTTGAAGGAGATGAATCCTTGGCTTCCTGATCAAAGTCATAGTATAAACCTCCAAACAGATCCTGTTGTATCTCCGCCAATGGTAACCTGCAAATTCTTAAAGCCTTGCTTCTTACAAACCTAGAACATGTATGTGTATGTACATGTGTATATGTGTGTATCTGTATATTTGTGTGTATGTATATTTCTGTGGTGTGTATTTGTGTGATTATGTATGTTTGTGTGTTTGTATGTATGTATGTATATCTGTGTGTGCTTATATGTGTGTATGTATATATATTTTTGTGTGTATGTGGATATCCGTGTGTGTGTGTGTGTGCATGTATTTGCGTGTGTGTGTGTGTGTGCTGGGATGGGCTTTTTGGTGATGCAGCAGCCTCTGATTCCTCCATGATCTTGTATATAGTCCCAGAAAACTCACTGGTCCACCATACTGGACCTTGTTGAACAGTTTCTAGGGTCTGTGGTCAGGCTTTCCCTAGAATGAATAGACATTTGCTTGTGTCTCCCAGAAGAGGTCACACAGCACCTCCACCTCAGGACCAACTCCAGACAAAACAGGGGCAGTTTCAGGATTCCAGAGCATACTGGAATCATTCAAACAAGCCAGCCCCAAGAGCTGCAGATGTGGTTCATGTGTGTATCCTGATGACTCTCAGTTTGATTTCCAGCACTGAGAAAAAAAAATCCAAACCAAACAAAAATGCAAACAGCCAATGCTAAAGCTGTCTTCCCAGCCTTACCCATCCATTTCTTGAAGCCACCCTGAAGGCCCTCCTGACCAGCATGAGTGCTTCCCAGCATGCCCTGCAGCGTTCCCTGCCTCCCCATCCTGGGGATTTGTGAGTATAATCTTCCTCTGGGGCAATCATTTCTGTGAAAGCATGTCTCACCATCTGCGACAAAAACAAATTCTAAGTGCAATGAAAACAGCAGGCCTGCCAGGTGGAGCGCTGGCCCAGGGGACACAAGGAGATGTGTGTTGTCCTCTCTGGGGTCCACACCACAGTGGCCAAAAGGGAGGAAGTGCGATGCTGTGACCTGTGTCTAAAGGCTTCACCGGGAGACCTAGAGATACTCAGCCCATGGGCTGCATGGGACAGAGAGGGCTGGAAGGGCTCCTCAGGAGAGGGAGGCTCATGGGCAGCCTGGAAGACAAGCTTGCATTTGTGGGTGCTCGCAAGAGAGAAAGCGCATGCAGGAGGGGCTGATGTTGGAAGCTACTGGTCTTGGAAGGATGAGGGGTTGGAAGAAATAAGATTTCGATGGTGATGGAGATCCTGGTGAGGCAGGCAAGCTTAGAGGCTGCTTAGCAGCCTGGAACCCCACTTGGCTTCAACTACACAAACAGCCTTTTCCTAAAGATGTGTTTGCAGTCTGGGAACCCCACCTTCATCAAGTCCCACGCATATCCCTCTCTTTATAGGAGTCTATACCCACTCCAAATCCCAGTTCCTTAGAAAGTCCCCCTCTGTGACTAAACACATCCTGAACTGTATTTTGGAAACTGGAGCAGTGAGTGGGCCAGCACCATTTGGACTGGGTGTAGATCCATATACAGCAAGGCAACCTATCCTATGGGTGAACTTTTAGGGAAAACTCCCTAATTTGTCATCTTATTCATAACTGGTTGTACTGATTAAAATCAGTTGCATTATGGGAAAGGTTATGCACAGTAAACAAAGTCCTATATGAACCTCAGCATGTCAATCAAAGCAGAAAACCACGCTCACTCCACACATAGCAATCGAGTCCTCAGGAACCCAGGGAGCCACCAGGTGCCCTTGAACTGCAAGCTTGCCCGGAGTTCTCCGCTCCCTTACAGCGCTGTCTATCCTGTGCCTCCCTTCGACTCCGAACGCAGTCCCTCTCTGCTTCGCCCCGTGTGCACACTTCTTCAGATGCCAAGTTCCTGGAAACACCCCGTTAGACAGATGGCCGGTAACACCAGAAAAAACTGCAGGGAACTTCTGCCTCTGTTAGACAACCCCGAATGAGGGGGGCTAGGCTGAGATGGGGCTGGACTCAGATGGATGCCCATAGGGGTGAGGAGTCTGTGCATTGCTCAGGATTACGATTTGACTGTGAAACGCCCGCCATAGGTCCACGTGTTTGATGCCGCTTATTGAGGGGTTTAGCAACCCGTTAGAAGGAGGGGCCTAGCTGGGAG
This sequence comes from Microtus oregoni, assembly GCF_018167655.1. NCBI lineage: Eukaryota > Metazoa > Chordata > Mammalia > Rodentia > Cricetidae > Microtus > Microtus oregoni. Next base: position 2,111,352 of record NW_024543062.1, read on the forward strand.
GCGTGGGTGCATGCACGGTTTTGATTGGGTTATATGTCGGCCCCCATTTCTACCCAAGCGCTTTGGTTCCTGGTCTGAAGGGATGGTATAGAAGTAGGGCTTGTGGCTCCTGTAACCTGCTCTCTCTGTGGCTCCTGTGGCCCCAGACACAGCCAGTCCCAGCTGCCACACCTCCTCCGCCATGATGGACTACATCCTCTTTAACTCGAACCCAAATAAACCCTTCCTCCCCGACCTGCTTCTGTCAGGTCTTTTGTCAAAGCGAGGAGAAACGTAACTAACACTAACTCAGCTCCGTGAGCAGATGGAGGGAGCAGCTGCTGCAGGCAGAGACTTCGCAGCGGACACAGTCTGGAGTCGTTAGGGATGTGGCATCGGATCGGTGACTGAAATATGTGTGCTTTGGCTAACAGTGGGCAAAACAAGGCCAGCCTGGGAGTCCCTCGACTCTGAGGGGGAAACTGGGGGATGCCGGGTCATATAGCCAGAGCAGGGGCAAGGGCAGCTCTGAACTATCCGGAGCAAAGTGCTCCTTGAACAGAGACCTGGTAGGGGAAGAGTGGGGCGGGGGTCATGTTGGAAGTCACGTGTTCTTCCCAGCGTGGACTGTAAACCTTGATTCCCATCCTCCAGGGACGCACTTCCTCAAGGCTCACAAAGCATCTCTATCATCTAGGGACCCAGTGTTCCAACAAACGAGTCTACGGGGAACAGGCCACACGGTGACCATCACACAGAGCTTGCTTCCTTCTCTCCCTCATCATTTTTCTCCTCCTCTTCTGCCCTTCCATCCTCTCTATGCTATGTTTTGAGCATTAGCCTACGCAGACCTCAGGAAACCGTGACAGTGATTCTCTTGTGATATCCAGCTTTACCTCTCTTATTCTTTAGCCCAGGCTGGCCTTGACCTCACTATGTAGCTGAAGATGACCTTGAGTCTCTGATCTTCCCGCCTCCACTTCCCAAGTGCTGGGATTACAGACACTTCGCCATGCTCAGTCTTACCTAGACTCCTGCTTTGTGCACATCAAGCAAGCATTCTACCAACTGAGCTAAATCACCAGCCCCCTTAAAATGTAGAGACTCAGCTATTCTCCTGTCTCAGTCTCCCAAATGCTGAAGTGATATATGTGTACCACCGTACCTGGTCTCCACCTATCCAGTGTGGTACCAGAAACCAAACTCAAGTCCTCTGCAAGAGCAGTATACACTCTTAACGGCCAAACCATCTCTCCAGCCCTGCCTTATTTTTGACACACAACTTCTCACTGAACTTGGACCTTGCCTGTTGGATAGAATGGTTGGCCTATCAACCCCAGGGATCCGCCCATCTCTGCATCTCCAGCAGAAAGGTTACAGGTGCATGTTATCAAGTGCAGCTTTTTATATGGATGCTGGGGATCGAACTCAGGTCTTCATCCTTGCTCAGCAAACACTTTACCATTGCCTCCCACACCCTGTCTTACTTTGATGCCTAGAAGCGGTGAGCCTTCTACCATTGACCTTGGAGGTGTTAAATATCCCCTCCTGAAGCAGAGATCACCTCTCATACTCTCTCCCAACTGTGCCTCATGTCTCTGCTCTCTTTTGGTGGGTAAGAGTCATGACCCCTGCCCTCAAGTGGATTTTCCTAGCCCCACTCTTCTTCCCCAGTTCACACCGATTTCCTCCCTAAGTGATTACAGCGCAGAATGGGATCCTTCCTATGAGAATTACCCTTGGAATAAATTGCAGCCATATTTTTTCCTTCTCATTTTTCTCCCCCAACGGTGCACGCTTCATCATCTTAAAGATCCCTTTGTTTGACAGTTAAGTGCATTAGCGTAGACCGGAGTGATATTTCTTCTCTATTGTAATAATTATTTCCTCTTATAATTTCTGAGTTGTATCCTAGCTTTGAGCATTGCTCCCCTAGCCCTCGAACATAAAGGTTTCTACTGTCCTTGGCTAGCATGTCAAACACACAAAAAAAGAAAGACATCAGCGAAATTGAACAGACATCTATAGAACTCGTATAAGAATAAAGCAGAGAGCACTGATTATCTAAGCAGGGAGGGAAAATGGGCCCTGTAAGAGAAACAATGGCAAATTCAGTTATCAGTAGCTCCAAACAAAACCAGCACCACCATCAAGGTTTAGTGCAGCTCCTATCATCTCTAATAATAAAATAATTCTCTGTGGAAGGAGCCCAATTAGGAAGCTCAAATGTTTGTTCATCAAAGAATCCGAGAGGTCACCCAGAAGGTATCTGGGCACAGCTCAACATCACCACTGAAGTTCTGTAGTTCCCAGTGTAGAAAGGAAATGAAGACACATAAGAGACGAGCTTGGGCTGGGGGGGGGGGGGGTTCCAGTAGGTAAGGTGCCGGATGCACAAACACGAAGGGCGGAGTTCAAGACCCATAACCCCTGTTAAACACTGAGTGTGGTAGGGCATGCCGGTTACCCTAGCACGCATTGGGGAGGTGGAGACAGGAGGATACCCCGAAGCTCACTAGCCAGACAGCACAGGAGAAATGGTGAGCTCCAGGCTCAGTGAAGCACCTTGCTTCAGAAAAGAAGGAAGGCCGAAGAGCGGGAGAAATGGGTCAGCATTAAGAGGACATGCTGCTCTTGCATGGACCCGGGTTTGGTACCCAGCACCCGTATCAGGTGGCTCAGAAATGCCTATAACTCTAGTTCCAGGGAAATCTAATCCCCTCTCCGTACCTTTGTGGGTACCTACACTATCATATGTATGTTCCCCCCATGCACACATATACTTAAAAATAAAATAAATCTTTAAAATTATTTTTAAAAATTAAGGTGGAAAGTGATTCGGTGTACACACACACATACACGCACAAACACACACACTAATACATGCTTGCAAGCATACACATACACATACGAATGCACCCATGCAAACACACACACACACAGGTATGCATGCATGCATAGAGGCAAACAAGCAAATGTACATTCACACATTCATTCACACATGCACACACACACACACACACACACACACACATACACACACGCCTGGGTCCAAAGCTTCAGTTTCCCTCACCCTAAGCCATCAATGTGACTCTGGGGTCATGAGACTCTTACTAAACATACCATTTTGTAGGGTGAACTAGGAAGTTATTGACATCAAAGTGGACAAGGGACAGTGAAGTCAGAGCTACTCAGTGTAATTCCCATAGCAACCACCCGGGTATCACCTGGTTTGTTATAAAGGTGTGTGTACTTAATCTACCCTAGACCTGCGGCCTCAGAACCCACATAGGCTAAAATTGTTGAAATATGAGCGGCAGGCTGTGTCCCACCACCCGGCTAGCTTTACCCGAAATAATTACACGGAAACTGTATTCTTTTAAACACGGCTTGGCCCATTACATCTAGCCTTTTCTCGGCTAACTCTCACACCTGGACTAGCCCATTTCTAATATCCGTGTAGCTCACGAGCTGGCTTACCAGGAATGATCTTAACCTGCGTCTGTCTGGAGTGGGAGAATCATGGCGACTCACTGACTCAGCTTCTTTCTCCCAGCATTCTGTTCTGTTTACTCCTCCCACCTATGTTTTAACCTATGAGGGCCAAGCAGTTTCTTTATTGCTTAACCAATGAAATCAACAGATTGATATATGACACTCCTACATCATAAATGCACCAGTGGCCATAGTACTGATTTGAGACATTGCTTCCAGAAGACAGCTTCGCGAAGATGAAGCCTCGGCAGCTGGAATGCCAAGCAGTGATCATGGCCTAGTCTTAGCAAATCACGTCTGCAGAGATCCTATTTCCAAACAAAGCCACACCCTAAGGTCACAGATGGATATTACTTTGGGGGAACACTTCCGCCCAGCATGGAGGGGATGAACTACTAGGAACTCAGACATACATCAGGAGGTCTGCATTTTGGCTTTTGCCTGAGTCTGTCTGTATGTCTGTAAAATATTACTTTTTAATATTTGCTTTTATTTTTAACTTGTGTGTACAGGGTGAGGTGAGTATGTGTGAGCACAGCTGCCCACAGAAGCCTAAAGAGGATGCTGGATCCTCTAGAGCTGGAGCTAGAGGCTGTCGTGAGCCACCCCACATGGGTGCGTATGTTCCTAATTGTGGAAACTTCTCTCCAGTTCCTAAAACTTCTTACTGAAACATAGTTTCTGAGCTGGGGAAGGTGGCTCAGTCATCAAAGTGTGTTGAAATAGGAGCAGCGGGCTGCATCCCCGGCACCCGGCTGCCCGCACAGCTAGCTTTACCTGAAATAATTACACGGAATCTGTATTCTTTTAAACATTGCTTGGCCCATTATATCTGGCCTTTTCTTGGCTAACTCTCGCACCTGGACTAGCCCATTTCTTATAATCTGTGTAGCCCATGAGCTGGCTTACCAGGAATGATCTTAACCTGCGTCTGCCTGGAGTGGGAGAATCATGGCGACTCCTTGACTCAGTTTCTTTCTCCCTGCATTCTGTTCTGCTTACTCCTCCCACCTATGTTTTAACCTATGAGGGCCAAGCAGTTTCTTTATTGCTTAACCAATGAAATCAACAGATTGATATATGACACTCCCACATCATTTCCCCTTTTTCTGTTTAAACAAAAAAGAAAGGCTTTAACTTTAACATAGTAAAATTACATATAGCAAAACAGTTATTAAGCAAGAATCACAGTTACATTATTTATATCTATTTTATCTTCTATCATAACAATGGAAAACTATAACTACCTATCCATTCTTCAACTTCATCAAAGACTCCAGAAGGATATAATACTACCTAAGTAAACAAGAAATAAGAAAACTCTAGAAATGACAGAAACATCTCTCTGCCTGGACAGTCACCCAAAGTTCTTTTGTACCGTTGGGGCATCCATCTTCAGCCTTCAGGCCCATAGCATCCAGCAGACATTTTCATCAAGCAGGAAATTCCAAAGACAGTTCAGTCACTATCTGCTGTATCCTGCAGAATGTCTCGCAGACTCTTTCATGAATCAGGAACCCCGAAAGATCATCTCACCTTTAGGCAAGTTCAGCAGTCCTCTCTCTGTGTCCATTTTATGCAACAGTCCAGGCAAGAGGAGTTTCTTGCCCAAATGGCTATCAAACTCCATAAGGATCCTCTTCGATGCCCATCTTCCTCTCGAAGTAGATTGGTACCACCAGGAGCAGACATGTCTCATTGCCATGAAAAGTCCTAAGTTATTAAAATATTTTAAATGCCATATTCTGCAGCTTTTGAGAGATATGAAGAATGCCTATCTGAAATATATCTCTATATATCTAGAAAATCTAAGTAACATGACTACAAACTTGACTATTATTTATGATTATCCATCAACAACCTATATTTCCTAATTATACATTACATTTTAAAAATGAACTACACAATCACAACACCTTATTCAAGATCAGAAATACATATACATATAACAAAATTGACCTTAAAATCCATACCAATGCAAATTATTCATACCTATATCATTTCCCCCTTTAAATGTAAAAGAACATTTATAAACAATATTTTGGGAACATGGGCGCAGTTTTTTCTCTTCAAACTGCTTCCTGCTGAATGGGGGCATCATTAATTAGGTCTTTCATGGTATAACTTGTGTGCTAGTTTCATCTCAGTTGGCAGTTGAGCGAAGCAATTTTCTGAAGATGTTCACAGCAACTTTTCGGGAGGTCGCTGTCTATCATACCAAATTGGGATAGAAGAAATCCACAGGGTCTGGTCCTCTGTGAAAACAAAAGAAGACCCTCTCCAAAGCATTGTATCCTTAGACCCAAATTTTAAAATCATAATACCCTTATATCCATTCTGGTTTAGCTTGGCAGCTTATATAATGAAATGTCTGTCTGTACTTAGCTCCTTTACAGTAAAAAATTTTAAAGAAAACACAATGTACATAATCCAGGCTGTCTGTGAATTTTCCGTTTTTGTGTGGCTTATTTTTACTTTATTTCTCTTAATCTTTAACTATCTGTACTCTGTCTCTTTAAAGACTTTACCTTTTTTTTTTTAACCATTAATTTTCTGTAGTAATAGGAGCAGCGGGGCTGCGTCCCCAGCACCCTGGCCGCCTACATGGCTAGCTTAGCTTATGCCCGAAATAATTACATGGAAACTGTATTCTTTTAAACACTGTTTGGCCCATTTCTATCTAGCCTTTTCTTGGCTAACTCTCGCACCTGGACTAGCCCATTTCTTATAATCTGTGTAGCCCATGAGCTGGCTTACCAGGAATGATCTTAACCTGCGTCTGCCTGGAGTGGGAGAATCATGGCGACTCCTTGACTCAGCTTCTTTCTCCCTGCATTCTGTTCTGCTTACTCCTCCCACCTATGTTTTAACCTATGAGGGCCAAGCAGTTTCTTTATTGCTTAACCAATGAAATCAACAGATTGATATATGACACTCCCACATCAAAAGTGCTTTCTTCGCAAGTGTGAGAAGCTGAGTTTAGATTCCCCAGAGCACACATAAGGAAGAAGGAGGTGGGGGGAGGGGGAAAGGGACAGGGACGGTGGTCCACGCTTTGAATCCCGAGCTGCAGGAGAGGAAGCAGACAGGGAGATCTCTGGAAACTGGACAGCCAGCTAGCCTGACCTATGCAGTGAAGCATGGAACATGTATGTTGCATACATGTGAGGCCAGACATGAGCCTTGGCGTCTTCCTCCGTTGCTTTTCCACCTTGTTTTTTGAGACAGGATCTCTGACTGGCCCCAGGCTCAGCAATTGAGCTAGACTAGCCCCTGAACCCCAGGAGCCTCCTTTCTCTACCTGCCTAGTACTAGGATTACAAGTCTGCACAAGCACACCTGGTTTTCACACAGGTTCTGGGGATGTGTGAATTCAGGTTATCACACTTGTACAGAAAGCACAGAACCTGCCCCCTCCAACACACACACACACCCAGGCCATGAGATCTGTTTTGGTATCTGCTCTAAGGTGGTAGGCAAGATGTGGGGTCCAGAGGCTAGATGTGGGGACAGTGGAGGAGGGAAGGAGCTGATGATTCTGTCTTTGAGCACCAGATTCAGGAGCATGGGTGTGAGTTTTGGTAGAATACTGGCAAGTCACCTAGTGCCATCTGAGAGGAGGGCACCTCAACTGAGAAAATGCCTCTATAGGACCCCACTGTATGCAAACAAGACTGAGGGCATCTTCTTAATTAGTAATTGATGGAGGAGGGACCAGCTCATTGTGGGTGGTGCCATCCCTGGGCCGATGGCCCTGGGTTCTATAAGAAAGCAGGCTGAGTCAGCCAGGAGAAGCAAATCAGTAAGTAGCTCCTGTCCATGGTCTCTGCATCAGCTCCTGCCTCCAGGTTCCTGCCCTGCTTGAGTTCCTGTCCTAACTTCTTTGTGAGGGACTATGGTGTGGATGCAGAAGCCAAACAAACCCTCTCCTCCCCAGCCTGAATTGGTCATGGCATTTCATCACAGCAATGATAACCCTAAGACAGGTGCTGTCTGGAAGTCAGCTCCCAGACTCCTCAGGTGGGCGCTTTGCCTGTGCTTCCCCCTCCTTGCCCCCAACACAGAGCCTGTGCACTGGGTCTCCCTGGCAGGAATCTGGGGATGACTTGGTATTTAACATAAAATGATTCTCAGCCATGCTGTCTCAGGAATACTAACTAGGATGTAACCTATGAAGGTTCCCCAGCTTCTAAATCTGGCAATGAGAGAACAGGAGCGGGGAGGCAGGGAGGAAAAGAAGGAGCTATTTTTAATTCCTGGTCACGAAAAAAAAATTTTAAATCCACACTAATATTATCAGTTCAGCTTGTTCGAACAATGAATTCTGTTTCCGTAATTGTCCTGTCCACAGTTAATGCTGGGAAAAGGACCATAGAGAGGCAGTGGTTTCTAGTCAAAATCCGCTTCATTTCCCAACGGGGGAGTGGAGGTGGGGTTTCTTTCAGAGTCCCAGGAGAACCCCCGAAGGAAGGAGATGGTGACCCCTCCCAGGGTTGAGCCATACTACTCGTAATTAATATTTAACACTGCTTTTAAAAACTAAGTGGCAGGTCCCTTCATCAGCACAAACATTATTTAAGGTCAGGAGCTGAAGAAAGGCGTGTATTGATTGAATCGCATTTTACCCCTCGCCCCATTCACACGCCTCTGTGCTATGGTGATCGATAAGGTCCACAGTGTCCAGATATTTTTAAGGTCTCTTGGGCACGGCTGTTAAGCCAAGCCTACTCTTGTCCCATGCGTGGGCTGCCCTGCTGGGGGAAAGCGTGTTGGCCAGAAAGACGCTTGTCTACCGAGAGCAATTTTGTCTCCTTTAGCTGTCAAAACTGCCTTGAGACAGTACACTGCCTTCTGAAGAAGAGAACCCCATGGATGCAGGATGCAGTTGCTCACTGGCTTTTATACATTAGGAATGCTTAAAAACACAGAAAAGTACAGAGAAAAACAGAACACATTCCAGACACTAGAAACCGACTACACCAGATTTTCACTCTGAGGTTGTTTTTTTGTTTTGTTTGTTGTGTTGTGTTTAATATAAAATAGATAAGGTTAGCACAGGCCTGTAATCCCACCACTTAAGAGCCTGAGGCAAGAGGAGTAAAAGTTCAAGGTTAGAGGTTGAACATTCAGCTCAGAGAGCCCAGTGCTGGTGTCGTAGATCTGAGGCTGTGGATTTGAGCCCTAGGAACAGAAAGAAAAAAAAAAAGAAAGCCTGGGCTAGCTTGGGCTACAGAGTGAGTTACAGGCCAGCCTGGGCTACAATGAATTGAAAGGCAGCATCTGCTACATAGTGAGTTCTAGGTCAACTTGGAATACAGAGTGAGACCCTGTCTCAAACTCATCTGGCAACAAAACTAAACTCTACAGAGCAGCCCCATCTGCAGGGAGGGTCATTCCCGCCATGTGGTCTCTTGATGGGGGATGTGCCCCTGTCACCCTTGAACAGCCTAGAATAATATGGTTGAACTGCGTGGGTTCCTAGAATTTGTTCCACCCCTCCACCTCTTGATGTTATATTTTGGTGATTAACCATATTGGTGTTTGCTGTTCTTGTTTATATGATCCAGCTGTTCAGACTTCTCCAGCTGTGTGCCTCTTTCCCCTGGTGATGGACATTTGTATTCTTGTCTACAGAGAAAGTTAGAGGCTACCCTGGGCTCTGTCTCAGAAAAAGAAAACAGATGGGGTGGGGAGAAAGGTACAAAGAGAGGGGTGAAGGGAAAGAAGAAAGAAAAGGAGAGAGAGAGAGGAAAGGAAGACAGACAGGATTTGGGGTTGTGTGCTAGAGAGTCCACTGTGGAAATTCACACGGAGGGTCTTCAAAAACAGAAACTGCAACTATTACAGCCCAGCTGTGCCACCCCTGGGCACCTACTGAAGCTGACACACCACAGAAATGCCTGAACACCCATGTTTTGTTTTCTGGAGTTTTGGGACAGAATCTCACTCTTAGCCCAGGCCATGCTGGAACTCACCATGTTGTCCAGGAAGCCTCAAACTCGCGATAGTCATTCTGCCCTCGGCTCCCCAATGCTAGGGTCGTAGACATGAGCCACTGTGGCCAGCAGTCATGTTTAGTACCGCACTGTTCACAACAGCCAAGATTTAGGATCAGCTTACACGACTGTCAGCAGATACATGGGTAAAGAAAATGTGGCATCCAAACACAATGGGAGTTTATTCAGCTGCAAAGGAAAGCAGAACCAGGTCTTTTGCAGGAAAATTGATAGAACTGTAGCTCATCTTGTTAGATGATAAGTCAGGCTCCAAATGATAAATATCTTGTCCTCTGTGTGCACACACGGGCATGGAAGGAGAAGGGCCTATAAGGAAGGAGGAAGGAAAGCATCATAGGGGAAGGGGAGACAGGAGAAGGTACTGCGGGATGAATTAGAGCGAAGTACAGTGACTTGTACACCTGGAAATAGCATAATGGACCAGCCTTGTTTGACAGGTCTGTCATCCTAGCTATTTTAGAGGTTAAAAAGGGAGTGTATCAAATTCCAGGCTCCCTGAACTACAGAAGGAGCTCAAGGACAGCCTGGGAAAATAAGTGATGCTTCATCTCAAAATAAAAAGTTAAGAAAGCACGGAGGATGGAGCTCAGTGGTAGAGCCCCTGCCTAGAATCCCCCAGTGAGGGGCTGGGGTGTGACTCAGTGGTAGAGTCACTGCCTAGAATCCCCCAGTGAGGGGCTGGGGTGTGGCTCAGTGGTAGAGCCCCTGCCTAGAATCCCCCAGTGAGAGGCTGGGGTGTGACTCAGTGGTAGAGTCACTGCCTAGAATCTCCCAGTGAGGGGCTGGGTGTGGTTCAGTGGTAGAGCCCCTGCCTAGAATCCCCCAGTGAGGAGGGGCTGGGGTGTGGCTCAGTGGTAGAGCCCCTGCCTAGAATCCCCCAGTGAGGAGGGGCTGGGGTGTGGTTCAGTGGTAGAGCACCTGCCTAGAATCCCCCAGTGAGGGGTATGGGTCAGAAAAAGGATAATTGCTTAGCATGGCTGAGACCCTGGATTCAATCCCTAATCCTGAAGAAAAAGAAGAAAAGAAAAAAAAAAACAAGTGTAATGCCATGTAAAAGGCCTAGGAGCATCCAGACATGTGGTAATGGCCCAATAAATATTCCTAACAGGAAATTCTAGTAAACAGAGCTTACCCGTGGTTCGGGCAAAATTTCTTCAGGAACCTTGACCAAGAGCTGCACCACAGCACAGAGTTCGCAGCATAATGCCGTCATGTCTGAAGTCTTCCAGGCACAGAGAGCTTCATTCTCCCGAACGTAGACTTTAGCAGTGTGATGAAGGCAGAAATGAGCTATGATGTGGGCCCTAGAGGGCCCAGCTCCATCCAGCCTGCCTGGCTCTGCCCCCGAGGAACGTCGGGCCTCCCAAGGCTTGTGAAAACCCCAGGCAGAAAGAAAAAAGGAGGCTTCTGACAGGACTGGGGTAAGCCACCTGCAGACGCTGCCCCCACGCATGGGTCCAGGAAGAAAGTAGATTGGACTGCCTCTGTGGGAGAAATAGCAGCAGGAGGTGACATCAGTTCTCCCCTCTTCTGAGACTTCCCCTGCCAGCATTCCGAATGATAAGGAATCATTCATTTCTGACACGGTTTCGTTTTCAAAGTGTTTCTATAAGAAGCATCCAGTCGTCTTATTTCAAACATAGTCCAAATGGCAGGGGGTGGGGGCAACTATCACACTATGTTTATTATTAATTAAAGAGGACTTTCAAGATCAACTTGATAGACACGACCAGAGGGGAAGCAGGCATCTCTCAAATATTTTACACCCTGCCCACCAGACCTTTAAGGGAGGGGCTTCGAGGCGAGTTTCCCTGCATAGTAAATTCAGATACCTGTCCATGCTGTCTGCTTTCTGAGGCACTAGTGAGACACTCCATGAGTGTGGATGTTGGGACATTTATGATTTCATGTGCCCTGGATTGACATTTGTGTGTAAGGACAAATGACTAGGGTCTTGTTGGTCATTTGAACAGGTGTAAAGATTACTTAACACTGTCTTTAGATTCTGTCTTTAGCTATCTGTCTATAGATTCTCTGTAAAATGAGAAATAAAATCCATGGAGATGATCCAGGTACAGTAAAGAAATAAATGATCAACATATAAAGAAGTGGGCCCTGTGTCCTGGTTGGCTGGGAGCAGGCTTTTCCTTTTATGATCTTGTTACCATTGCAAATTTATGAATTCTAAAAAATTTAGAAACGATGTGAAATATTTAAATGCATTTTAAAGACTGTGCATAGATGATGGAACTCTAACCCCAGAGCATCCAAAGTGGTTTCACAAGCTGGAGGTTGGCTCTGGAAGGCCTTGGCCTATCCTGGTCTGAGCCATATCTATATGATGCGGGGATGTGGGTGGGTGCCAGCGCACAGCAATTCAAGCATACAGTGCCTTCCAAAGGAATGGGGAAGCAGGAAAAGAGAAATGCCTCAATTGTGGTTGGTTTTGTTTGAGGCAGAATCTAACCATGTAGTCCTGGCAACCTGGAACTTCTGATCCTTTGTCTCTGCCTCTCTAGTACTGAGGTTATGGACTTGATATCCAGGATCTTACCATCATGCCCTCACTGAAGGATTCGAGACGGGTGCTTTACCACTGAGTCACACCCCAGCCCCTCACTGGGGGATTCTAGGCAGGGGCTCTACCACTGCACCACACCCCAGCCCCTCACTGGGGGATTCTAGGCAGGCTCTCTACCAACTTAGCTGCATGCCAGGCATCTGTAGAAAACATTGAGACAGAAATAAAAACCACTAATAGTCAATTTGGTTCTTTATTATTACCATGTGCCAACCAATCCTCCCAATGCCAGCAGTGCTGTCTGTCTCTCCCCCAAATCTTTTCATGGTTCTAAGTTCTGCACAGTGTAGCAGTTACAGCTGAGTGTAACTATACCGCCTCCGATTAGCACATGGCGTGATCTGTTCTCTCAGTAAACAATGCGTTGGTGATGGAGGATAATTTGGAGAAGTCCCAGGTACACAGTTGGAGCTCCATACATGGGGGCTCAGCTGTGAATTGTTCCTGTGATACATGCTTGCCAAGATTCTGGGCTGCTGGGCTCGCTTCTGTATAGGGTACAGGTCTTCAACTGTCACGCGTAACACATTTCTGTGCTTAAACAGTAGATTCAACATACGCAATCACACAATGACTCCAAAGACAAAGAAAGAGAAGTTGAATGATTTTAATTCTGCCTTCCTTTACCACCAACCAGCGGTTTGGTTTGTTTAACACGTACAACATCAGAACAGGACCAGGGAGATGGCTCAGGAAGTAAAAACACCTGCTGCCACCCCTGATGACCTGAGCTGGATCCTTGGGACACATGAAGTAGAGAAAATCAAGTCACACAGGTTGTCCTCTGGTCTCCTATACACATGCACACAGACACACGCACGCACACATACATACACACATACACACACACATGCACATACACACGTGCACATATACACACATACATACACACACGTACACACACACACCATAAACTTTTAAAAATATTTTTTAAATAAGAAAAAAGAACCAAGGAGAATATTTTTGTGTGATATGTGCCAATTTCAGTGTGCACAAGCGATACCCCCACTGAATTCAAGTAACATGTATTAAATGAAGAAAATAATTTTGTCTTACATAACTATTTCTATAAAAATGAACAGACTAAAAATTAACATACTGCACACAGGTGTCTGTGTACTTAGCAAATGCCAGCCCAACACACTGGCGTGCTCTACACTACTTGGTACCTGAGGTCTCAAGTTCAAGTCTATAATTTTCTGCCCAGGTCGGGTCCTTAAGACTATATAGACCTCTGTCCACACTTAATCTCAGAATAACCTATGTAACTACATGTTACAGTCACTATGAGAATTCTGTCGGACATCCTTGTCTTGTCTGTTGGGTTATGATTGGACAGTGATGTGCTTGTATGTCAACTTGACAAGGGGTCAATTGTACTAATTGGCTTTTGTCTATTTGCCACAAACCTAGACATGTCTGGGAAGAGAGAATGTTAACTGAGAAAATGCCGCCAAAACGTCTGCCCTATAGGCAAATCTGCAGCACGTTTTCTTAACTAACAATTGCTGTGGGAGAGCCTAGTTCACTGGAGGCAGAGACATGCCTGGGCAGGTAGTCGTGGGTGATATAAAAGCAAGCTGAGCAATCCACAGGGAGCAAGCCAGTGTGTGCCACCCCGCCGTTGTCTCTGCTTCAATTCTTAGAAGTACAGGTGAGCCACCAAACCTACCCAGGATTTATGTGGGGTCTAGGGATCTGAACTCTAGTCCTTGCGTTTGCGGATTAAACACTTTGACCACTGAAGCACCTCCTGAGCCTCACACCTCACACAAAGTCTCCCATTGAACCCGGGGCTCATTGATTCTGCCAGTCTGACTAATCAATCAGTTTCAGAGACACCCGTCTCTCTACCCTCCTGTGGTGCTAGAACTACAGACACCACCTTGCCTAGCTCTACATATGTTCTGGAGATCTGAACGCGGATCCTCATTTTTACATGGCAGGTACTTTACCCACGAATCCATACCCCTAGACCCCAAGAAGACTTCTCATCTCCTTCCTAAGCTCAATTCTTGTCCACTCTATTTAATTCAGTAGTTTTGATTTTTTTTTAAAGTCTTTTGCTAAGACACATGGAGTTGTGTTAGGTCTCTGTCACTTGCATCCAGAAAGTTCTGACAAATACATAAGCTGCTTTGACAAGACTTGCTACTTCCTACAACAAGAAGCTCACTCTTCCTTCCTCTGATGATGAAGCACCGTTAATTTGTATGCAAATGAGACAGTGGCCTCTCCCTTATCAGCTGGACTTGATTTCGTTTTACAAAACAGAAACATGCATTCCACTTTATACAAATGTACAATCCAGGGCTGCAGCCTGAAGCAAATCTCTCTCTTTTTTTCTCTTCCAATTGCTAAGCAAGACCTCGCTTGCTATGTAAAGGCTTTTGTAACCTTTGACACGGTTGCTTCAGATCTTTCCTCCCAGAGTGAAACTTTAGGCAGAAAGGGCTGGGTCAGGAGCACTCATCCGAAAGTAAATCGCCCACAGCCCACGCGATCAAAATGCAGAGTGTGTCTGTCTCTGCCTGCTGGCATTCTAGAATGAGCAATTGAGAGGAGATGAGTGTGTATCCATGCCAGGTCTTGTTCAGCACATCAGTACTGGGAGGGAATGACCCAGTCACAGAAGATCCTGTCACAGAAGAACCCAGGCTGTGAAAGCCGAGACAAGATGGGAGAGAAAGAAGGATCTTGTTGAGATGTGTTGAGCCACAGGTGTAAGCTTGGGTACCCCAGTAATGCTCCCAGCAATGGTGAGCCACAGGTGTAAGCTTGGGTACCACAGTAATGCTCCCAGCAATGGTGAGCCACAGGTGTAAGCTTGGGTACCACAGTAATGTTCCCAGTGATGATGAGCCACAGATGCAAGCTTGAGTACCACAGTGATCTTCCCAGTGATGGTGAGTCACAGATGTAAGCTTGAGTACTACAGTGATGCTCCCAGTGATGATGAGACACAGATGTAAGCTTGGGTACCACAGTGATGCTCCCAGTGATGGTGAGCCAAGGGTATAAGCTTGGGTACCACAGTGATGCTCCCAGTGATGGTGAGCCAAGGGTGTAAGCTTGAGTACCACAGTGATGCTCCCAGTGATGATGATCTCATCATCATCAGATGTAAGCTTGGGTATCACAGTGAGTGATGCTCCCAGTGATGATGAGATACAGATGTAAGCATGGGTACCACAGTGATGCTCCCAGTGATGATGAGATACAGATCTAAGCTTGGGTAGCACAGTGATGCTCCCAATGATAATGAGTTACAGGTGTAAACTTGTCGAGTACCTTTGCCTGCTGGGTCCCTTGCAGGCCCTCCACCTGGGGAATTTTAAAATGACTAATGCTGGTCTGTGGGGATGGCTTAATCACTAAAGTGCTTGCCAGACATGTATGAGGACCTGAGTTCACATCCCCAGCACCTACGTTAAAAGATAGCAATGCTGCATGTTTATAATCCCAGCACTGAGGAGGTGGAGAACAGGCGGGTCCCTGGGGCCTATTGGCAAAACAGCCTAGCCAATGGTGAGCTCCATGTCCAGTGAAACTTTCATAATAAGATGGGAGTGATTGAGGAAGACACCCAACTTCAACCTTTGACCTCCACAAATGTGCATGCTAACTTACATGTGGACACACACACACACACACACACACTGATCAAACCTGGGTTTTATCCCCAGAAGTTGTCAGTTGACCCTTGGGCCACATGTCCTTGTGCTGGAGAGAAATGACTCAAACACCAGATAGGAAAAATGCTTCTGTACCCTCCCCCTTCTCAAGCATCGCTCAGAGATGCTCAGTGAGATGAGCAGTGATCCAAGACAGAGACCTCAAGCTTTAGGACATTCCATGAGGATGCATGAGCCTCCATCCTAACTCAGGTACTCAGTGCTGCTAACATGGGAGAGACAGGAGTCGTGCATGGCTGACAGGAAGCCACACAGTGACTCAGGAAAAGGAGCAGCAGCTCCCCACATCTGGGCCTTGGTGGCACTTTGAACAGTTCAGGGACACCTGGAGGCTAATGCATGTACTCCAGAAATCTCTCATTCTACATGAAGAGGTTTTATTTGATTCCCTCTGCGGACAATAGCCACTAGTCCCCACAGCAGCACGAGGAAAGCATCTTCTTGCTAGGCAGACTAGTACACTCCTATAGTCCAAGCACGTTGGAAACCGAGGCAGGAGGTGATTTCACCCTGGGTTACATAGTGAGTTCCAGGTCATCCTGGTCTACATATAGTGAGGGATCTTATTTTAGGGAGTGGAGCGCGGCAAGGAAGCTGAAAAATTGGCGTAGTCAGTAAAGCACTAAGCACATAAACGTAGGGACCTAAGTTTAATCCCCAGAACCCACTTAAAAGGCCAAGTGTGGAGGCTGAGAGAGAAGGCTCAGTGATTCAGATGATTTGCTGGTCCTTCCAGGAGACCCTGGTTTGGTTCCCAACACCCGTATGCTGGTTCACAACCTCCCATAGCTCTAGTTTCAGGGGATCTGTGCCCTCTTCTAGCCTTCACAGAAACTGCATGCATGTGGTACAGCCAAAACACTCATACACATCAAAGAAAAATAATTCTCATTAAAAGTCAAGCGTGGGCCAATAACAGGTAACCCTTGGGACAAGGCCTGACAAGCTAAATTCC
Organism: Microtus oregoni; assembly: GCF_018167655.1. Taxonomy (NCBI): domain Eukaryota; kingdom Metazoa; phylum Chordata; class Mammalia; order Rodentia; family Cricetidae; genus Microtus; species Microtus oregoni. The sequence goes on from NW_024543062.1 coordinate 2,128,074, forward strand.
CTGGAACCCACAGGTAGAAAGAGAATTAACACTGGATGTCCACATGCCCACATATGCACACAGTCAACTAACAGTTATTAAAACACCAAGCATGGTTATCATCATCATCACCATCATCATTTACGCCCCGGCAATGTTTAAGCATGCGTGAGCAGCCCATTTACGGCCATTCTCCAGTGGTCCTATCCTGGGCAGTCCTAGATGCTTGTGTTATTGTCTTACTCAAGGTTCCACAGTCTTCCACTGTGCTGTCTATCCAGCAGCTTTTAGGCCTTTTTCTTTGCCTTGGTTCACACGTGTAACTCCAGTGTTGGGGAACAGACACAGGAAACTATGTTGACGATAAGTCAACTGAGGGAGGTTGAGGTCTCTGTCTTGGATCACTGCTCATCTCACTGAGCATCTCTGAGCGATGCTTGAGAAGGGGGAGGGTACAGAAGCGTTTTTCCTACCTGGTGTTTGAGTCATTTCTCTCCAGCACAAGGACATGTGGCCCAAGGGTCAACTGACAACTTCTGGGGATAAAACCCAGGTTTGATCAGTGTGTGTGTGTGTGTCCACATGTAAGTTAGCATGCGCATTTGTGGAGGTCAAAGGTTGAAGTTGGGTGTCTACTTGGCAAATTCCATGTCAGTGAAAGACCCTGTCTCAAAAACAAAAACAAATAAAGCAAGGTAGATAGGAACATCTGAAGTTCACATCAGGCTTCCACATATGTGAGAACATACGAACACTCACACAACACGCACACTTTTCTTTTGGCAAAGACACGAGTCACACACACAATGTGTCAGGAGCTTGCCCTCATTGCGGGGTGGGGACAGGTAGAAGAGCAGGGAGCAGAGGGGTTAAAAGTGCTTATGGAAGATGCTAGAGACACCAGGCTTGAAAGATGGTAACTGCCTCACTCAAGCTGAGGACGGGGACTCAGGAGAAGGAAGATCTCCAGACAGGACTCAAGTCTCGGAAGCCGCCCTCTTACCTGGAGGCTCTGTACCATCTCTGCATTGATCACCCGCACGGATGCCACGGTCTCCCATTCGTCCGATGAATAGCAATGCAGCAGCCATGCTTCCCTCTCGCCCTTGCTCTCCGCCTGACTGACAGCTTGGATTCATCAGAGGAAGAGCTCACAAACTGCATCTGTCATTATTAAACAGAAATCGATACAGTGCATTCTGTGGTGGAAGCGCAGGTTTGTGTAACAAGGCAGTGTTTCCTCTAAACTCGCAAGTCCGTGCCTGTTCCCCAGCTCCAGGGTACTGAGAGGCCCTGTCGGGACTGAGCCCTGGAAATGCATGCATCAATTGGAGATTAATACTTTGCGTTGTGTGTGTGTGTTCATATGAGTGCAGGTAAATGCATGTGCTTGCATACAAGTATGTATGTTTGCACATACATGTGGAGGTCACTTGTAAACCTCAGGTATTATTCCTTGATTACTAACCCACCTTGATTTTTGGGCTAAGACTCTTGTTTTAGGCTCTGGTGGTCAGTCATCAAGCCCCGTGGATCTGTCTTTACCGCCTCAGTACTGGGAATACAAAATCATACCGCCATACATAACTTTTTTTTTTTAACATGGTGTCCTAAGTTGCTTTAACTGCTAACTTAACATAGCCTAGGGACATTTGGGAAATGAGTCTCAGTTGATGGACTGTCTGCATCAGACTGGCCTGTGGGCCTGTCTGTGGGGAATTGTTTTAACTGTTGATTGATACAGGAGAACCCAACCTATTGTGGGTGGCATTATTCCATAGGCAGGAGAGCCAGCTAGCCATCTTCATCCATGGCATCTGCTTGAAGTTCTAGTTTGAGTCCCTGCCTTGACTTCTTCTGCGATCCTAGGGGTTTGCCTGCAGATGTTGTTGGAACATCCGGTATCCCCTCAAATGTCTTTGCCTTGACCTCCAAGCTCAGCAGCCAGTGGCTGTCTCTTCAAGCAAGTAGCTACCTTCTCCCTCCTGGAGCCCACGTCCCTGCCCTGCACAAAGAGCTGGCCTTACCTGGATATAGAGTCAATAGGGTCACAACATAACAGTCTACCCATCACTATGTAATAGGCCACCTTCACAGTTCTTCTCTCTCTCTCTCTCTCTCTCTCTCTCTCTCTCTCTCTCTCATGTGCACACGTGTCTGTGCACGTGTGTATATGTGTGTATGTGTGAATGTAAATGGGTAGTAATGGTGTTTGTATGTGGGTACATGTTCACACACATAGATAGAAGCCAGAGATTGAGTTCCATTATCTTCCTTCATCAGTTTTTACACAAGGTCTCTCACTGAACCTGGAGCTCACTAATTATTCTAGACTGGCTTTCCACCACAGCCCCAGGGTGGGATCCACATGTCTCCACCACCACAGGGTGGGATCCGCATGTCTCCACCGCCACAGGGTGGGATCCACATGTCTCCACCACCACCCCAGGGTGGGATCCCCACAGCCATGCCCACAAACCAATCTGATCTTGGAAATCCCACAACTGAGATTCCCTTCCTGGGTAATTCTACTTTTACCAAATTGACAGTTAAAACTAACCAGGACATGAATGGTCTCCCCGTCCCCCAGGTGGCTCTGGTTCAGAGTCTCACACGAAGCTACAGTGGAGATGTCAGTAGGGGTTGCTGATTCTACTAAAGGACTATGGACAGTAAGCTATCCACCACTGTGGGGATCTAGTAACAAGGCCAACCTATCAGGTGGTTCTGGGGAGAAGGCCCCCAGCTCCTCATCCCTCTCCACTGAATATCCTCACAGCTCAGTGATCAGCTTCTTCTGGAGTGATGGCTAAAGAGAACAGAGAGTCTGCAAGGCACCTTAGCATGTAGCCTTTGAAACCATGCATTATCTTCCCCACAGTGTCCCCTTATCACAGAGTCCTTCTGTTTCAAGGCAGGAGTAGCTGGGCCAGGCTGTAAAGCCTACTATGGAAGCTTCTTGGAACCGCCATGGGATTGCTCTGTGGGAGTTTCCATGACACCATGCCCTGTTTATGGTCACAATACCCTGCTCTTTAGTCAATTTTGGCTGAGTCTATCTTTCTTTTTCCTTTTCCTTTATTTCATTTTAGTTAGCTTAGCTCAGCTTGCTTTATTACTGGGGATATAGGCAGGTACTCTACCACTGAGCCACACCCCAGCCCCTCACTGGGGGATTCTAGGCAGGTGCTCTACCACTGAGCCACACCCCAGCCCCTCACTGGGGGATTCTAGGCAGGTGCTCTACCACTGAGTCACACCCCAGCCCCTCACTGGGGGATTCTAGGCAGGTGCTCTACCACTGAGCCACACCCCAGCCCCTCACTGGGGGATTCTAGGCAGGTGCTCTACCACTGAGTCACACCCCAGCCCCTCACTGGGGGATTCTAGGCAGGTGCTCTACCACTGAGTCACACCCCAGCTCCTCACTGAGGGATTCTGGGCAGGTGCTCGATTGCTGACCACTGAGCTATAGCACTAATCCTTTAAAACAGAGACACCACTTTATTTTAGGACAGGCTCTCACACCACGCTGTCCAATCTGAACTTGCACTCACTCTCTATCCCAAGAATTTTCAATCCTCCTGCCTCAGCCTCCTAAGTAGCTGGGTCACAGGCTGTGCACCCAACCTAACAATCTTTCTTCTCAGGGGATTTTCACCTTCACACAGACACTCGCACAAAGATTGTGGCAAATTCCAGCGTGTGGCATTCACACTCCATGGCTCCTTTCGGATTGTCTCCAGCCTCTCACACCATCAGAGTGCCACTCGGAGCCTCACTCCCCTTTGCTGTAACCCGCGTGCTCTCCTAGGAGTCCCTGTTCTCTCATGTGTCTCTATAGCCACTAGCTGAGGTCCAATTGGAACAGAGTGAGTGACCACCTGGCACCCAGGACCAATGATCACTTTTTAAAAAGGTGATCCTGAGGATCGGACGCAGAGCCCAGCACATGCAGATCAAGAGCTCTACCCCTGAACTGCACTGCCCAGCTCCCATCAGTTCCTTCCGCTGACTCCCAGACAGCCCTTCATAGCAGCTATTACTGTCTGCCTTTCACAGGAGCAATTTCTTTGTGTGCCTACATGTGTGTATGCATGTAAAAGTCAGAGGACAAACCTGGGTGCCATTCCTTGCGTGTTTCAAACCTTTCCCTCCAGACAGCATCTCTCACCAGCCTGGAGCACACCTTGCAGACTGTCTGGCAAGTTGCCACACCCTCAGGGATTCACCTAGGTCTGGTGTTAGAAGCACACATCACCACACTCAACTTTAACTGGGCTCAGGTCCTCACACTTGCAACACAAACGCTTTACCATCCAAGCCATCTCCCCGGCCCCTAGGAGAGAGCTCTACTTTAAGAAAACAAACATGTTCAAATTCGCGTAGCTTACATCAGAGCTGCCCCTCAGACCACACCTGGAAACTTCGGAGCTTATATTTGCCCCTTGGTCATTCTCTCCAACTGCAGCCAAGGTCAACAGCCTACAAGAGGTGACAGATGGAGACAGAGATAAAAGTCACAGCTGTCTGTCACCCCATCCTGTGGTCTGCATCGCCCTTTACTGGCACCCTGATGACGACTTCCTGTCCTTCAGTATCCACACTGGGGAACCCCAGCATGCATTTGCTTTTCCTGCTCTGATCAGCCCAGGACTGTGGTCACTCTGGTGAGGACATACAGACCTCTGTCACGTTACCTCCTCAACCTCAACACCCTCGAGTCAGAAGCTCCACATCCTCCGAGCTCCAGGCATCCTTCCTGGCTGCTGCAGGCGGAAGTGCCTCCTCTCAGACAGAATATACTTCTTCAAGCACATTTGGGTTGAGCCTGGATGCCTAGGCATGGTGGAGTTCATACTAATGCCCCTTGATCATTCTCTCCAGCTGCTACTGAGGTCCTTAAGGAGGCTACAGGTGGAGACAAAGATAATAGTGTCAGGACAGGAATTTATCCGTGCACAGTCTGGTGCATAGGTAAGACCTGCTTTAGCAGTGACTCAGTGGCCAACCCCACATCAGACAAAGGTCTGATCTCCAAAATAAATAAAGAACTAAAGAAACTAGACATTAAAATTCTAAATAACCTAGTTAAAAAATGGCGTACTGAACTGAACAGAGAATTCTCAACGGAAGAATTTCAAATAGCCAAAAGATCCTTAAGGACATGTTCAACTTCCTTAGCTATCAGGGAAATGCAAAGCAATACAACTTTGAGATACCATCTTACACCTGTCAGAATGGCTAAAATCAAAAACACCAATGATAGCTTATACTGGAAAAGATGTGGAGTAAGAGGAACACTCATCCATTGCTGGTGGGAATGTAAACTTGTGCAACCACTTTGGAAATCAGTGTGGTGGTTTCTCAGAAAATTGGGAGTCAACCTACCTCAGCATCCAGCAATACCACTCTTGGGAATATACCCAAGAGATGCCCAATCATACTACAAAAGCATTTGTTCAACTATGTTCATAGCAGCATTATTTATAATAGCCAGAACCTGAAAACAACCTAGATGCCCCTCAATGGAAGAATGGATAAAGAAAATGTGGTACATCTACACATTAGAGTACTACTCAGTGGTAAAAAAAAACAATGACATCTTTAACTTATCATGCAAATGTAGGGAAGTAGAAAACACTATCCTGAGTGAGATAACCCAGAGCCAAAAATATGAATATGGTATGTACTCACTCATAAGTGGATTCTAGCCATAAACAAAGGACATTGAGCCTATAGTTCATGATCCTAGAGAAGCTAAGTAATAAAGTGAACCCAAAGAAAAACATATATAGATCCTCCTGGAAACTGGAAGCAGACAAGATTGCCAGGCAAAAGTTGGGAGCATGGGAGTGGGTTGGGTGAAGGGGAGAGGGGGAGCGAGAGGGAAGAAGGGGAGGGTGGGGGAGAGCATGGGGGAGGAGGATGGTTAAGATGGAGAAAGAACAGATATGGGAGCAGGGAAGGAGATATCCTAATTGAGGGAGCCATTTTGGGGTTGGCAAGAGGCTTGCCTCTGGAGGGGTTCCCAGAAGTCTAGGGGGATGACCCCAGCCAGGACCCTGGGCAGTAGAGGAGAAGGTGCCTGAACTGGCCTTGACCCATAGTCAGACTGATGACTATCTTGAATATCACCATAGAACCTTCCTCTGGCAACAGATGGAGATAGAGACAGAGACCCACATGGGAGCACTGGACTGAGCTCCCAAGGTCCAGTTAAAGAGCAGAAGGAGGGAGAATATGAGCAAGGAAGTCAGGACCACGAGGGGTTGGTCCACCCACTGAGACAGTGTGCCTGAGCTAATGGGAGCTCACCAACTCCAACTGAACTGGGACTGAATGAGCATGGGATCAAACTGGACCCTCTGAATGTGGCTGACAATTACGGCAGACTGAGAAGCCAACAATAATGGCACTGGGATTTGTCTCTACTGCATGTACTGGCTTTTTGGAATCCTATTCTCTTTGGATGCATACGTTCCTAAGCCTGGATGTAGTGGGGAGGGCCTTGAACTTTCCACAGGGCAGGGTACCTTGCCCTTTATTAGGACTGGAGAGGTTGGGAGGGAGGGTTGTCGGGGAGCAAGAGGGAAGTGGGAGGAGGGAAGGAAGTGGAAATTTTGATTGGTATTATTTATAAAGTAATAAAAAAAGAAATTTAAAAAAGATTGAAAAAAGAAAAGAAAAATAAAGGCCATGAATGTTTCAAATTGGTCATAATTTAAAATAAAATTTTTGTTGGAATTATTTTTAACTATCCCACAGAGGTAGGGTCCTTGTGTGAATCTTAGACATCAGGAATGTAATTCTTTTGACTATAATGTAATTCTTATGTGAGGATGTTTATCTTTATTCGGAAATGTCAAATGACACTAAATTGTTCTGGCATTTACTTAGCCATCCATTATTTTAAAAACCAAGATTTGTGGCAGTGATCTCTAGCATAACCCAAACTAGCTTCAGAAATGAGCTTCAGAACGACTGACGGGCAGGTTTAGTTGCCAATTGTGGAGAAATTGGTCAGTAGCAAACTGCCAATATTGTTGTTAATGAAGATGGTATGTTAAAGTCATTTCTTGGTAGCCATGAATTTAAAACATGTGTTAAGAAAATCTATTTCCAGTCTCTCGGTCACCTTCTGGTATTGTGCTTGCCCAATGGAATGGCCAGTACATACTTTATTCCAACATTAGTGTTCTGTATCGATGGGGCTACAGTTTTTCGAAATGTTATTGATGTAACTGAAACAATGTAGGTTTTAAATTTTTTCATACATACTTAACTTCAGTATAAATTGTTTATTGAGCATCTATTATAAAAAAAACAAGGAATGTTCTGGCAGCCAGAGATGTAATAAATTATATATAATTCTTCTTAAAAAAGAAAAAGAAAAAAGAAATGACTCAGTTGGGGAAGCGCTTGCTGCACAAGCCAGATGACCTTAGTTCAATCCCCAGAACTCACAGTGGAAGAGGAGAACCAATCCCTAAAAGTTAGACTTCAGCATCGTTGTACAGGACTGTTCTCTGAGCCAAAATGCCACCATCTTGAGGCAGTTGACTGGTCCTGCTCTACAAAGACCAGCACAACGGGGCTTGTTGGCTGTTGACCTTCCCTTCTGGAAAGAGGAAGAGGGCAGGGTCGTGGGACCTTCACCTCTTCCAATCAGTTAAATGATATTTTACCCTAACTTCACATCACTTTGGGATCTGAGAAGGGCTAGAGGAGACAGGTGGAAATATGCAGGAGACTCCATCTACACAGTCATGGGAATCAGGTCCACAGGAAGCTCCATGCCTTAGTTAGGGTTTCTGTTGCTGTGATGAAACACCATGGCCAAAGAAACTTGAGGAGGAAAGGGTTCATTTAGCTTATACTTCCACTCACTGTTCCTTCCTGAAGGAAGTCAGGACAGGAACTCAAACAGGGCAGGAACCTGGAGGCAGGAGTTGATGCAGAGACCATGGAGGATGTTGCTTACAGGCTTGCTCCTCATGGCTTGCTCAGCCTGCTTTCTTATAGAACCCAGGACCAGCAGCCCAGTGATGGCACTACCCAAACTGGACTGAGCCCTCCTCCCTCAATCACTAACTTTAAAACTGCCCTGCAGGTTTGCCTACAGCCCAATCACGTGGAGGCAATTTCTTAGTTGAGGTTCCCTCCTCTCAGATGACTTTAGCGTGTGTCAGGTTGATATAAAACCAGCCAGCGCTCTCCATTTCCAGATTCCGGCCACTGGAAAAAAAAGCCAGCCTTCCTGGGGAAGTTGTGAAGTTGTTCCCCTATAACTAGTAGAAGGGACAAAGGAGCATCTGTTAGCACAGCAAAGCACACACTGGCCTCCCGGTCTGTGTTACACATTTCTCCCTGCTGATGTCCAACCTCGCCCCTACCCTAAACTTCTCCAGCTTATGGGCTTCTCCCCCAGCTACACATTCTCCCTTTAGCCCTGCTATTTTGGCTGTACTCTCTCTTTTGCCTGTACTCGCTTTGCTTTCCTCCCTCAGTCTCCCTCTCTTCCATCTTTCTCTCTGTCTTCATCATCCTCTCTCTCTCTCCTCTCTCTCTCTCTCTCTCTCTCTCTCTCTCTCCTCTCTCTCTCTCTCTCTTTCTCCCCCTCTCTCACACACACACATCTACAATAAAAACTTTCCCCTTAGCCAGGCAGTAGTGACACCCATCTTTAATCCCAGCACTCAGAAGGCAGACACAGGCAGATCTCTGCGAACTCCAGTCCAACCTGATCTACAGAGTGAGTTCTAGGACAGCCGGGACTACACAGAGAAACCCTGTCTCTGGGGGGGGGGGGGACAGAAAAACAAATGGAAAAGACAAAAACAAAAAGTTGTCCCCTTCACCGTAACAGGGAGCAATTATGTCCTCAATTTATAAGACAGGGAGCCATCATCAGTGCTGGATGCAGGGTTATCACTGAAGTCACACTGCCTGCTTGAAGGCCACCCAGGCTCCTCCACTCCCCTCACCTGTTTTTAGTAAGTAAGCTTAATAAACCCAGTGGTTCCCCAGAGAGAACTTCAGTAGATAGCACCTTGGCTTGTCTCTGGGACCATAAGAGGAACCATAGTCATTGTATACATCTCCCTCAGGGAAGAAATCTTAGCAACATACCTCCACAAACACACCATGGCATGCACACACGCGCACACACACACACACACACACACACACATGTACACATACACACTTGTGTATACACATCAATGATAAACAATTAAATAATTTTAAAAGAAAGAAACGGTCTTGCTTGGAGACTGAGAAGAGGGCTCCGTGGTGAAGTGCTTACTGTGCAAGCACGAGGCCCTAAATTTGATCCCCAGAACCCACATAGAAAGAAAGCCATGTGTGATAGTGCGTGCTTGTAATACAATTGCTGGACAAGCAGAGACAGATGGATCCCCGAGCTCAGTGACCAGCTAGCCTCGCTGAATCAGCAAGTTCCTTGCCACTTAAGAGATCCTGCCTCAAACACCAAAGCGAGCAGTGTCCTGAGGAATGACACCCAAGATTGACCTCTAACCTCCACACACACACACACACACACACACACACCCTCACTCATACACATGCACACCGGCACACAACCAAACATGCACACACAAACACACACACAATTGCAGTCCCTCCATTCACACCGTTCCTCCTCTGTGCAAACACTCCTCTCTCTCTCTCTCCATAGAGTCCCTAATGAACCCCCACAGGGGGCAGGGGTTTGTCACCACACAGAAAAGTTCAGCAGATTCAAGGCGGAGGAGCAGTGCTTGGCCAGAGCTTCTGGTTGCCTTCGGCGGTTTAGCTCTTCATTGACAAAGACATCGCCTACCGCTTTCTAACCACAGGGAGATAGAATGAACGCGATGCAAATGCAGACAATTAGTTCCAATCTGTTTGTGAACTGGTCAGATCTGCAGGGCTATAAAAATACAGTCTGTCAGCCGCAGCTTCTGAAAAATTGTGTATGTGAGAGGGAAAGAGAACTTGGTTAGTAAAATGTTTGCCTTACAAGTATAAGGATCTGAGTTCAATTCCCCAAGCCCCAATGTAGAAAAGCAAGGAGCAATGATGTGAACATGTAAGCGGTGCTGGAGAGGTAGAGACAAGAGGCTCACTGGCCAACTAGTCTAGCCTAATTGGTCCACTCCAGGCCAGTGGAGAGATCTTATCTCAAAGGAGGTAAACTGTATTCCTGAGGTTGTTCTCTGGCCTGCACACTCATGTGCAACACACAGATACACACATTAAAAAACTAACAAAAATAGATCTTTCGGGAGAGAAAAACCGCATTGAGCTGGGGAGATGGCTCGGTAGGTAAAATGCTTGCTATGCAAATTGGAGGGCCTTAGTATGAACCCCAGCACAGATGATGTAAAAAGCCAGGCATGGCTGTGTGCATCTGTAAACCCAGCACTGAGGAGCAGAGACAGGAGGATTCCCTTGCTGGCCAGTCAGTCTAGCTGAATCAGTGAATTCCAAGCTGAGTGAGAGACTCTGTCTTTAAAAAGTAAAGGGGTCAGAGGGAGCTAGACAGAGGGCTCAGTGGTTAAGAGCCCTGGCTGTCTTCACAGAGGACCCCGGTTTAGTTCACAATTATCTTTAACTCCAATTCCAAGGAGTCCACGGCCTCTTCTGACCTCTGTGGACTCCTGCATGTACGTGGTACACATAGACACACCCAGACACACACACATGTGAACATAAAATAAAATAAATATTTTTAAAGGTAGAGAGTGATTTAGGAAAGCACCCAGTGTTAACCTCTGACCTACAAGCATGTGTGTGAATACATACATATGTCCACACACCCCCAAGAAGGAAGGAAAGGAGGGAGGGAGGGAGGGAGGGAGGGAGGGAGGGAGGGAGACCACACTAAAGGACATCGAGCTAAAAGCAATTGTACAACCATGTAGCCAGCTGCTATGACCAAGACCGTCAGAAAGAGGTGCATAGTGACACACATTTGGAATCCCAGCAGTCAGGAGGCTGAGGTAGGAGGATCTCCACAAGTTCCAGGCTAGCCTGGGCTACATAGCAAAACCATATCTCCAAAAAAAATCTAAGAGAGAGACCTAAGCAGTGGAGAAAGACAGCTTGGAAAAATGACTGCACGTGTTTTCCACTTCCAAATATATTTGATGCTCTCGCTCGCAAACTAAATGTGTATGCAATGCAGAATAAAACTCACAAGCCAAAATCCAAACCAAAAAAACCTGGCCCTCTTCCCACCTTGGGACACATCCTAGGAGGAGTTTCCTACAAAACCAAGGGAAACACAAGGTTAGCCTTTTGCAGGGAAGTCACACAACCAATAAAAGTGATCACTGGCCTGAATTAGCACTGCTTAAGAGTAGATGAAGGACAGAAGGAAGCCTCCAGGGCAGGCCCTGGGGAGAGGAGGAGGGTGCCTAGGCTCCCAACCTTTCTGAAGGCTCCAACACTTTCTATGTATTCAGTATCCATCTGTGAATACTTTGTTACTCTATTACTTACTTTCCATTGCTATGACTGATGGACTCCGTAAGATGGATTTTAGTCTATTGTGATGGGGAGGGCATGGTGGTTGGATGGTTGGAAGTGACCCCAGAAGTGCTGTTGGGATACAAAATCTCAAAGCCTGCCCGCAATGGCATACTTCCTCCAGCAAAACTCTACATCCCAAGAGGCCTATCTCTTTCCCACACCCCCATCATTTGAGGACCATTTCACATATAAACCACCATGTATGGGGAGGTGTCATCAGGGATGAGGACCAGGGTCATGCAGGGACATCACACATCATGACCAACCCCTGGCTGGTCTTAAAGGCCAGCTTATCTGCACACCTTGGGTTTCTTTATCTCAAAAGTCAGTTCTCAGTAGAAGAGGCCCGGAGGGGTGTCTATAGCATGGCTACCAGCCAGGAGCAAGGTAGGTGCACGACCTTACCTTACCTGGCCTTAGGATGGCTCAGCATCACCACCTGTCACATCCTTTTGGTTTTAACCATCATATTGAATTGTCCAGTCCGAATCCAAATGGAAAAGTGTCAGGCTTTCTACCTCACATGGGGCATAGCAAGACCGTACTGGAGAAGCACAGAGAGAGTATCGAGTGGGAGGAGGGAAGGCCCATTCTGAACCCTCCATCCACCCACTGCATCTGCTGGAGTCCAAACTGCCCATGCCTCCCTGAACACCCGTAGCAGTGTTTATGTAGAATCTGCCAGTGAGGGAATGGGGGCATGAACTCAGAAGTGAAGTCCCTGGCTGAAGTCTGACAAAAGGAGGGCTGGGGCCAGACTAGATGGTAAAGTGTGTGCCTGGAATCCCCCAGCGAGGGCGATGGAAGCGTAGCTCGTGGCAGTAAGGATCTGAAGATCAGTGGGGTACCTATCTAGCATCCTCCCAGTGACGACCTAGAGTCCTGGTTCAGCAGTCCAGGACCTGCCTAGAATATCCCAGTGATGGCCTAGGACAGAGTGAAGGTGACAATGACAGCTACCCCTCTACAGTCCTATTCTGTTTTGAGTGAGAGTAACCCCCATAAGCTGTATGTTTGGATGCTTGCTCTCTGGTTAGCAGAACCATTGGGGAGGATTAGGAGGTGGAGCCTTATTGGAGGAAGTATGTCACTGGACTTTGAACTTTCAAAAACTCACGTTAGGACCAGTCTCTCTCTCTCTCTCTCTCTCTCTCTCTCTCTCTCTCTCTCTCTCTCTCTCCTTCCTTCCTTCCTGAAGATCAGATGGGAGAGCTCTCAACCACTGCCCCAGTCCCATGCTTGTCTGCTTCCTGACATGATGATCATGGACTAAAATTGTAAGCAAGCCCCCAATTAATTGCTTTCTCTTATAAGAGTTGATTTGGTCATGATGTCTCTTCACAGCAACAGAACAGTAAATAAAACAGGTACTAATAATCAAATATGTCTCTTGCACCCCACCAAGATCATCTAATGGTCCCAGAGCAAAGCTAAAGCCCCTGCCATGACACAAAACTTCCCTGCAGTCTGCCTTCTGTTCAGGACCCAGCTTCCGGTCACCTCCTCGGGGTTTCAAGGGCATGCCCCCCTCACTGACCAATGTGTTCCTCGCCTCTGCTCACTGCAGGCTATCGCTAACACAAATCCTCCTAAGGATACAGAAGACACAGGGCTGAAAGCTCTCAAAGGAATCACTGGGGTCAGAAGGAGAAAGTATGCCGTGCATCTAAGTTCTATGGCATCTGTCAGCTTTAATCACTTCTGTGGGATTTCGGTTCCAAAAAGTCAGGAGTCTCCAGAAAAAAAAAAGCTGGGTTAGGGTTTATGGTCAGGCTCAGCTGACCGGGTGGACCTGGAGGTCAAGAGAGCATGAACTTCCCCTTTCTAAGAACAGCTCAGACTGAATTTGAAAAGGCAGAAGTCAAAAATAGGGAAAGGGAAGTGAAGTGGGCAGCCACAGTGAGTGGAAACAGAACTAGAGTCCCAGGGTTTGAGTGCTCAGGAGAGGAAGGCAGGGGGTCTTGGGTTCCAGGTCAGACTGAGCTTAAGTAAGGAGAACATGTCTCAAACAAACAAAACAAAAAACAAAGCCAAGTATGGTGGCACCAACCTGGAACTACAGTTACGCAGAAGCTGAGAAGAAAGAACTGCAAGTTGAAGGTCAACCCCGGCAACTTAATAAGACTCTGGCTCTAAAAGTAAAAAGTGGCCTGAGGATGTAGCTCAGCAACACCTGCCTGGAATCCCCCAGTGAAGGGCTGGGGTGTGGCTCAGTGGTAGTGCCCCTGCCTAGAATCCCCCAGTGAGGGGCTGGGGTGTGGCTCAGAGGTAGAGCACCTGCCTAGAATCCCCCAGTGAGGGGCTGGGGTGTGGCTCAGAGGTAGAGCCCCTGTCTAGAATCCCCAGTGAGGGGCTGGGGTGTGGCTCAGAGGTAGAGCCCCTGCCTAGAATCCCCCAGTGAGGGGCTGGGGTGTGGCTCAGTGGTAGGGCCCTGCCTAGAATCCCCCAGTGAGGGGCTGGGGTGTGGCTCAGTGGTAGGGCCCTGCCTAGAATCCCCCAGTGAGGGGCTGGGGTGTGGCTCAGAGGTAGAGCACCTGCCTAGAATCCCCCAGTGAGGGGCTGGGGTGTGGCTCAGAGGTAGAGCCCCTGTCTAGAATCCCCAGTGAGGGGCTGGGGTGTGGCTCAGAGGTAGAGCCCCTGCCTAGAATCCCCCAGTGAGGGGCTGGAATGTGGCTCAGTGGTAAAACACCTGCCTAGAATCCCCCAGTGAGGGGCTGGGGAGTGGCTCAGTGGTAGAGCACCTGCCTAGAATCCCCCAGTGAGGGGCTGGGGTGTGGTTCAGTGGTAGAGCTCCTGCCTAGAATCCCCCAGTGAGGGGCTGGGGTGTGGCTCAGTGGTAGAGCCCCTGCCTAGAATCCCCCAGTGAGGGGCTGGGGTGTGGCTCAGTGGTAGTACCCCTTCCTAGAATCCTCCAGTGAGGCATTGGGGTGTGGCTCAGTGACCAGTGACAGAGCACTTTCTCCAATGTGCAAAACTCTGGGTTCCATCAGACAAAAAGAGAAAAGCTCTATCCCTCCTGTCTCGTCTACTATTTGAGCTGCATCGACTCTAATAGCCAGTTAAAAGTGTCTGTCTTGAGGCAAAGTGGAAATTTGGTAAAAAAAAATTTTTTGTGTGTTTTTTTCAATTTAAAATGATAACAAAAGTACTTTGGAAAAGAATATGAGAAAACTGACTTAAAGAGGCCGAGATACATCTGTCCATCAGTCTCACTGGCGTAAATAGAATTAATCCACACATTTAAGTGGCTTCACGGTGTGACTCCATGGAGATTTCTGGGTGAGTACTGTCTTTGTAGAACGCTGTTAGCTATGATCTACCCGGCTCTAATTTATTAGATTTCCTCTACATAGTGCCGTACTTATTTTAACAAAGAGGTTTTTAAACAAATAGAAGTAAATGTAGATTTAATTTATTTCTTCACGTGAAGAATTCTTGAGAAAATCAATTTTCATTTGCGCACGTATCTCAGTAGCCTGGCGTTCCTATTACTCCGTGCTTGCTCCTTCCTTGCTGGCGTGTATGTGATAGATGGCTTCATCTCCCTGCCATGGTTCTATTGCTTGCACAAAAAAAAAAATATGTTTAAGGCCTATTAAAGGGCTTACTTAAAATGACAAAAATCACTAAACCTTAGGCCGACACCATCTTATTATCTTTATTTACTTTCAGTGTGTGTTTTCGTGTCCACGTGCCACAGACCACGTGTGGAAGACAGAGAGCGGTTTGCAAGAGTTGATTCTCTGCTGCCACCATGCAGGTCCCAGGCTCAAACTCCAGCCATCAGGTTTGCTGGCTGGAGCCTTGATTTACTGAGCCATCTCAGTGGCTTCTACACAGTGTAAGTTATTCGGGCAAACCAGAGACACCAAGGACGGTGTGTGGTGCCCAGGACAGTGGGACATGATTGATTTCATTTCAGCCCCTGGGCATCCGCTTATTAACGGAGCCATAAAAGCATCAAAATGGAAGAAGAGGTCTCCACCACGTGTGGGAAGGTCTAAGGATGAATTCTCCCTCCTCTCAGAATTTGTGCTTCTTGAGACAAGGGCAAGTCTGAGATGCCCACTGCCACGGTTCTAAAGCTGTTAGATCTTAGGTCTTGGGTTGCTAAGTGATTCAGTTAAAGTTCTTTCCAGCCCCAAAGCACATTGTCAAACATCTCTTCCCTGATTATCTTCAAACCTACCCAGTGTCTCTCCTGGTTTCTTTCCAAACTGGTCTTTATTCCTTCCCTGCAAGCTAACGATGGGTTATATTGTGTGTGTGTGTGTGATATGTGTGTGTGCATGTGTGTGCATGTCTGTGTATATGGTGTGTGTGTGTATGTGTGTGTGTGTGTGTGTGTGTAACAGAGGTCCATGTCAACTACCTTCCTCAATCATGCTTCACCTCATTTATTTTTTTTATATTTATTTATTTGTTGGAGCAAGGGGCATCGGTTTGAGATGCACCATGACATCCATGTGGAGGTCACAGGACAACTTTAAAGCGTCTCTTTCCACCATGTGGGTCCCAAGGACCGAACACAGGTTGGGGGGATGGCAACCACCTTTACTCTGGCCCTATCCACCTTATCTCTTACTGGACTTAGGAGTTAACTGATAAGGCTACACTGGCTGCTCAGCAAACTCCAGCGATCCACCTGCCTGCACCTCCCCATCCAGGGCTAGGATGACAGACATATGCCACCCTACCTAGCGTTAAGCATGTACTGGAGATCTACACTCAGGTTCTCCTGGCGGTGGAGACAGCACCTTACCAATGGCTCCATCTCTCCACCCTCTTGGTTACTCTTCTCTTGGTGCCTCGAGTGGAGAAGAGAGAGACTAGTTACTGCGAGGCAGACACTCCTGGAGTGACCCCTATGCTCACCCACACAGGTCGGCGTGTGACCGGCCCAAAGGAAAGGAGAGAGACAGAGAATGAAGACTGAGGTGCAGGGTCTTCCTTCTTGTGCTCAACCCATGGGCCTGAGAAAGAATCAGGCTTTTTATCTAAACAGCCTGCTCTACATGCTCAGTGAGCAAATTACCTGTGGAACTAAGAATACAGGGCTTAGCTTCCATATGGACTGATAGTGTTTTAAGAGCAATGAGGAAGGCTGTGGGTGGAGTAGAAAGAACAAAAGCCTTCGCAGGGTTGGCTCACCCCTCACTGCACTTCTCCTCCCCCCTCAGGCCCCTTGTGTTCCCACCAGCACAGTCATGAGAACTTGCAGGAGCACCAGAGAGGGGGTCACTGTTCCCTGTAGCCCCTGTAGGGACACATAAAGCACGAAGGTTCTGGGAAGTCCCTCAGTGAAAATAAAAAACAGAAGGGAGATTAAAGAACTTTTTAGCTATGTCTTATTCAGCGCTGCGCATCTGGGAAAGGAAAATGATCAAACTTACCGGAAAGTAGAATTTCCTTTGCCCCAACTGTTTTCTCCCATTCCAACGCGATTTTTCTTTTGCTTGCTTTGTGTCCGGTGCTAGGGTGGTTGCTAAGATAGTGAGGGCTAGTGAAATAGGCTTGCCTCTCACCCTTACTAGAAAAGACAGGTATCAAAGACTTGCTTGAAATATGATCTCGAGTATAGTGTGAGGCTGGTAATGATGGAAAACTCTAGAAGCCAGTTAGCCTTGGGAAACACTAGTCTATGGTCATGGTTTTTAAGGCTTATTTGTTGAAATAGGGGAGTTATTCTGTAGCCCAGTCAGGCCTTGAACTCACTCTGTAGCCAAGATTGACCTCAAACTCAGGGCAGTCTTCCTGCAGTGTACATCACCATGTCCACTTGGTTCTCAAGTGTTTGTTTGTTTGTTTGTTGAGATATGGTCTCACCCTGTAGCCCTGGCTGGCCTGGAGTGTTCTATATAGATCAGTCTGGCCTCAAAATCATAGAGATCTTTATCTTACATTCAGCGATTAAAGGTCCACACACCACCATCTCACACATTTTTAGGGGAACCTTTTCTTTTTTTTTCAGTTTCTTTCTTATTTGTTATCATTATATTTTTCATTATTCAAAACAATTTTCAAATTTAAATATAATTTGATCATATTCTTCCCCTCTCCCAAGTCCCTCCAGATACTCTCCCCCTCCCTACCCACCAATTTTAAGTTCTTTCTCAAAAAAGGAACAAAACTCAATACAACAAGAAAACAAAGTAAAACCACATCTTAAAAGATTTAAAAAAAATACCCAAATGAAAGCACACACAAAAAAGCGGAGTCCAATTTTATCTTGGTCAACTACTCCTGAACATGAGGCCTCTCCTGGAGCGGTGGATGAGCCCAGTGTCACTCTGTTGGGGAAAACTGGTTCTCCCTCTCCCAACAGGGACAAGTGACAGTTCGGTTCCTAAATTTCATCCTCATGGCTCCTTCATTCACTCATTTGGGTGGGGCAAGACAATCCAACAGAAGGAAAAGTGACCAAGAAAAGGCACAGGAAACAGAGACCCACGTATTTGTATACTGAGGAATCCCATTAAAACATTAAACTGTAATCCATTACTAAACACACAGAGGTCCTGGAGCAGATCTATGTAGGCCCTGTGCATTCTGCTTCAGTCTCTGTTAGCTTATTTGAGCTTTGATTATGTTGGTTTAGAGGGCGTTGTTTTCTAAGTGGTCTGCATCCCCTCTGGTTCTTACATTCTTTCTGCCTCCTTTCCCACAGGGTCCCCTGATCTCTGAGGGGAGGGATTTGATAGAGACAACCTGTTTAGGGCTGAGTCTCTCACTCTAGTCTAGTTCTGTGTCTCTGTGTTTGTTCCTCTGCTGCAAGAGGAAACTTCTCTTATGATGGCTGAGCAAAACACTGATCTATGAGTATAGCAAAATATTAAGAGTTATTTTATCTCTATATATTTTAAGACCAGTATTATTTGGTTTTATCCTAGGTCCCTGGGCTATCTCATTCAGTTCTTGGTCACCCAGGTTTAGGTTCCACCTCATGGTGTGGGCTGTAAGTCAAATCTGTTGTTGTTAGTTGCTTCCGTAAGCTTTGTGCCGCCATTGCCTTAGCATATCTTGCAGGCTGGACACTGTTGTAGACTAAGGGTGGCTGGCGTGGTGTTTATGTTTCTCTTTTGAAAGTGTGCAGAGCACCAAGGACACTGGAACACAGGGTCTAAGGCTCCATTGTGGGCATCAGCTCGGCTTCTCCATGTTCAACAAGCTGTGCTGCTGTTGTCTTTAGCCATGGGGCTGTGCCATCGGTTTGGGAAGAGTTATTAGGGAAACTTCATAATCAAAGGACTAGAAAGCTCATTCTCGGGGCTGGAGAGAGATGGCTCAGTGGTTAACAGCACTTGTTCTTGCACAGTTCCCAGCACCCACATGGTGGCTCACAACCATCTGTAACTCCAGTACCAAGAAGTCTGGAATCTCTTCTGGCCCTTGTGGACACCAGACATGAGTGTGGCGCCATCACCCATCCATGTAGGCAAAACACTTATACAAAAAAACACTTATAAAAAAAATAGAAAAATAAGCCACCCTTCATCTCTGCCACTCCCAAGCTCCTGTATAAGATGACAGCTGCCTTGGGGAGACCCAAGAAAGTCACTACAGACACAGAAACCCAGCCTTCACCTCAAAGGGATGAAACTGCATATTCTGGAGCCAAATAAGAGTGGCCATGGCCAGGGAACATATACTTAGATTAGCACCAAATCCATGTTACAATGCAAAAACAGTTTGATGAAGTTTTATAGTGACAGAACACAGGAAATTATAAACCAAAGCATTTTTTTTCAAATACATTGGTGGAAACAGCAGGGAGTTAAAAAGAAGTTACAACAAAGCAGAGAAGTGTCTGTTACAGGCCTGGGGTGCTGTCTGATGGCACACTTAGCCTTTTGGTTGGTAGAAGCCAGGGGGTCTGCTAACATAGCCAAAAGGTCTTATCTACAAGGATGCCAAGTTGGGCCCAGAAATGGGCAAGGGATGGCTTCAAGAGGGATGAAGACCCCGGGAGATAAATGTAGCTAAGATCCGGACCCGCAACATCCCAACCTCCTCACCATCACAGAGGTTCTTTCAGTCCACCAGCCTCGCAGAGGCCTTGGTGGGAGGTGGGAATCTTTCCAGGAATTCTGGATCACACCATGTTCCAATCTGTGTTCACTTTCTTTCTTTTTTATTTATTTATTTATTTATTATGCATACAATATTCTGTCTGTGTGTACGTCTGCAGGCCAGAAGAGGGCACCAGACCTCATTACAGATGGTTGGGAGCCACCATGTGGTTGCTGGGAATTGAACTCAGGACCTCTGGAAGAGCCGACACTGCTCTTAACCACTGAGCCATCTCTCCAGCCCCCCTGTGTTCACTTTCAAAGCAAGCCATTTCACACGGGAAATGCAGGCAGCATTTCCAAATCGATTCAGTCGCAGAAGTCCACTGGAAGGTGTTTTTGGATTACAGATCGGATGGTCCTTTGCTCTGGAAGATTGACTGAAGATCTCCAGGTTTGAAGTCAAGGTTCCAGTGGTCTTTGTGCAGAATCTGCCTGAGGGAATGGTAAGACTAGTGCATCCTTGCTGAGGTGTTCTGAGACAACGGGCAAGACACCAGCTGGGGCGATGGCTCAGTGGGGAAAGCACTTCCACAAGCATGGTGTCCTGAATTTGGATCCCCAGTACACTGCAAAAGCCAGTACCGTGGCATGCACCTGCAACTCCAGCCCAGATGAGAAGGACACATAGAGAGGAGCGTCCTCGGTGCTCACTGCACGGTGAGCCCAGCTGATGCAGTGAGCTTCATATTCAGCCTGAAACACTGCTTCAAAAAAAAAGTGTTCGGTGATTGAGGAAGACTCCTGATGACCACATCTGTTATCCTCTAACACACATGCATGGGTGAGCACACACATCCTCATATATGCATACAAAGACAACAACAAATTGAAAAAAAACAAACAGGTAAGTGTTAGCTATCAAGGTGGCTCAATAGGCAAAGGAATTTGCTGCCAATCCTGATGATCTGAGTTCAATCCCCAGAACCCACTTCTGCAAGTTGTCCTGTGACTTCATAAGCATGTCACGGCATGCATGCAAAAAAACATGTGCAAACACACGATAGATAGATAGATAGATAGATAGATAGATAGATAGATAGATAGATAAATGGTAGCTGATAGATAGATGATAGATAGATAGATAGATAGATAGATAGATAGATAGATAGATAGATAAATGGTAGATGACAGATAGATAGATGATAGATAGATAAATGGTAGATGACAGATAGATAGACAGAAAGACAGATAGACAGACAGACAGACAGACAGATAAAACCAAGCGAGATCAGCCGTCAAGACTCATCATCCCCCTGAGCATTTCCACTCATTTTGTTTTGAGACAGGATGTTGCTACATAGCCCAGGCTGGCCTCAAACACACAATCCTCTGGGCTCAGTTTTCACATGGTTGGGACACAGGCGTGCTCACTGAACACAGATCCTCAGCTCTTTGGGAGAACTCTGGTTTCTAGTCTTTGCCCTCCGAAATCACAAACGGGAAGTACACAGTAAAACCAGGGCCTGGATTAGGTTCCAGAATCCTAAAAATATCCAGCAAAGCCCACAGCTGTGAGGAGACACAAGATCGATCCTGTCACCTCCTGCCGTGTAATTACAGCCGGAGACACCAGCACCGCATCTCTTCACAGGTAAGGCGCACAGTAATTCGCTGTTCTGTAAAACTTTAGCACCTTGCCTGGACATGCACCCCCTCCCCCTTCCTCACAATACAGGAGAAATGACTATTTCCCTGGCAGCCTCTTACACCGTAGGTGTGGCAGGAAACTCTCTGAAGAGACCAGCGTTTTCTTCCATGTTGGAATTTGAGTGACACTTCAGAGCGTGGACACTGCACTCTCACAAGGCAATTTGTTTCTCTAATGAGGTTTTTACGGTGACATATTTAGGGAATTATGTGCAAGCTGTCCCAAATTGAGGTCTAGTCAAGGCTGCACTTTGATTATGCAATTGCAGAAAGCCCCTAAGAGAGAGAAAAGTGATTAAACATTTCTTCTAAGGTATGTTCCGTTGTGTACCACGGACTGCAGTGCTGGGAGCTGCTGCAGCTTTTTCTCTGTTCCTGCATGCCTTCCATCTCTACGCAGGTTGGACTCAGGACCTCTTACATGCTAGGCAGAAACATTGCCACTGAACCACACCCCAGCCCCTCACTGGGGGATTCTAGGCAGGGGCTCTACCACTGAGCCACCCCCCAGCCCCTCCTCACTGGGGGATTCTAGGCAGGGGCTCTACCACTGAGCCACACCCCAGCCCCTCACTGGGGGATTCTAGGCAGGTGCTCTACCACTGAGCCACACCCCAGCCCCTCACGGCGGGATTCTAGACAGGGGCTCTACCACTGGGCCACACCTCAGCCCTTTTCTTTTTATTTTGAGATAGAGTCTTACTCTAAATTGCCCAGGTTGGTTTTGAACTCATTCTAAGACTTGAAACTTTCCATCCTCCTGCCTCAGCCTTTTGAGTGTCTGGAACGACAGTTCTGTGCCATCAGACGTGGTTCTTCTCTGGATTTGAAGGAGGAAAGCTTCAGGGATTAAGGGGCCCAGGCTCTCAGATGAGGGCACCCATCCAAAGCTATGGTAAGATCAAAAATCTTTCTGGTCTTGTAACCACACTGCGAACCCTGGGTGTGGTTTGTCACCAGCTGGGCAGAAGTGACTTCTCATGTGATCTAGAGAAAACCCTACAAGATCTGGACTTCTTGCCTGGCTGTCTCCTTCACGAAGGCACATGTATCTGCTCTAAGACTGAGTCCTTTCCCGTGTTGTGTGTGTATGTGTGTGTATGCATACATGTTAATGCACATGCAGATGCACTCTGTTTGTTGTATGAGTGTATGCATATATATATGTGAACAAGTCAACAAGAAATCAACTTCAGCTGCCATTCCTCAGACACTGGTCTATCTTACAGTTTATTATTTTATTTTATATTTAGGCAAGGTCCCTCACTGACCCTGGAACTCACCGCATACTTTAAGTTGCTTGACCAGCAAGCCCTAAGGGTCCCCCAGTCTCTGCCTTTCCTGTTATTTTATTTTTAAAGACAAGAGTGTTATTATGTGGCCCAGTCTGACCTCCAAGCTCAGATCAATTCTCCTGCAGCATCTTCTCACTGCAAGAATTATAGGCACGTTACCACTATGCCCAGCTTTGGGTTTTTGAGACAGATTTCACTACATAGTCTAAATTGACCTTGAACTCACAATCCTCCTGCCCCAACTTCGTAAATGCTGAGGTGTCAGTCCTGTAACACCAAACCTGGCTGGGTGTTTGTTTGTTTGTTTGTTTTGTTTTCCTTTCCACAGAGCAGGTCTGCTCCCTTAGGCCTCTGTGCTTCCTCCTTTGGGCCTCGACAGAGATGTGCAGTTTTGTGTACAACATACATGTGACGTGTATGGTGTGTATGTATTTGTTTGTATGAGCGCAGCCGTGCATGTGGAGGTCAGAGGACAGCCTCAGTGGCGATGCTTGCCATTTTCTTCGCTTGAGGCAGAATCACTTGTCCAATCTCTCCTGCCTACACCAGGGTAGCTGGTCCGTCATCTTCTGGGGATTCTTTTCTCTGTCGCCCCTCTGACACCAGGAGAACTGGATTACAGATGTGCCCAACCCCAGCATCCAGGGAACCTGACCTGGGATCCTGACGTTTGACCAGGAGCAGCTTTACCTGCTGTGCCACCATCCCCAGCCACCTTCACACTTCCTCTTGGGAGCCCCTGAGGAAGACCCCACAGATGCAGCCTCAGATGAGGCTTGCCTCCCCACCCCCTTGCCCAGGCGCTCTCTGCAGCCGTCTGCCCAGCAGCTTCCTAACTCCCTGACATTAAACAAAAGCGGAACGGGTGCTTTCCCTAATTGAGGATCATAATCAAGAATCTGTCATGGGGTCGCTTAGAAATTAATTCAGCTTGATCGCTCTTCAGACCTTCGCTAAGGAACCGCGTGTTCTCGCTGACACCGCCGTGTCCCGTTTCATCCCATATTAGCTCCCTAACAAGGCTGCATGCTCAGCTCGAAGCTCACAAATTAGAAAAACGGGCAGTGATCCTGCAGCTCTCTCCCCGGATTACAGTGACGGGCTTGTCTCCAGGCTTCCAGATCTTTCTGTACACGCCGAAACGGGTTCCAAATGTAACTTCCTGTTTGATCTCCCCGACCCTACCTTCCTGGCGTGTCACTGTCATTATGCCACATTTAATTAATAATTAATCAATTATAAAGGACTTTCACCTAGTTACCCATCTTGTGGAAACTAGAACAGAGCCTTGAAGGGTACAGTTAATGAAGCTTTAAGATAAAAAAAAGGTGTAGATGCCTTCAGAACATATCCCTTTGGCTGCTAAAAATCAAAAACATGGCTGTGTCTCCTTTCAGTGAGAACTCCTGGGTTCCTGGGAAGCGGCACGGATAGCTCTCGATGGACGAGGCTGTATCCGTGAACACCGTGTACTATTCCCCGTGAAGCTTCCAATTCCAGATCTACTTACCACTGACATTTTATCTGTTTTGGATAAGTCTCACGTAACCCAGGCTGGACTTGAACTCATTATGTAGCCAGGGATGACCCAGACCTTCCGATGGTCCTGTCTCCACTTCCCCACTGCTTCTAGGCAAGCATCACCACGTCCCATTGAGGCAGTGCAGGTTTTGTCCATGCTAGGCAAGCTCTCTACCCATTGAACTACAGTCCCAGTTCAACGATTGACAGCTCAGCACCCTTAGCTTCCGACATCTGCCGGTTACTTCATCCTGGCACACCTCCAGGAGTGTTGCTTTCTCTCCTGTACCCCAAGTCTGCTCACCTGCAAAATGTGATGGTTCCAACCCACCACCCAGGGAGGCTGGGGTCTTAAAGGTGATACAGAACACAGCAGGGCCCAGCACTAAGGCTAAGGTTGTGGGTTTGAGACCAGCCTAGTTTTGACCTTTCAGACTTAAGTGGCTTTTCCTTGCGTTGAAGTCTTAAGATCTTTCTAAAAGTACAGGTGTGCATCACATCCCCATTATAAAGACTGGGGAGATGACTCGGCCTGCGAAGTACCTACTGTGCAGACATGAATACCTGAGTCCAGATCCCCATCACCCGTGTCAAAAAGGCCTGGTCTGGCAGCATGCTCATGTACCCCAGAGCTGCGGTGGGTAGAGGCAGGTAGTCAGTTCTAGGCCCACGAGAGACTCTGCCTCAATAGTCACGGTGGACAGGAAGTAGCGACTGGCGCCCAAGGTGTTCTCTGCCCTGCACACCCATGGGCACATATACACATGCAAACACACCCACACCCACACTCCTGCACACGCAATCACAGTTAGGAGTGTAAACGCCCAGCTTGGAGCTCAACCCCTTTATCCTCTTCCGTAGTCTCCGATTCTTATCTGTGGGAAATCACGAGGCCCTGCGGTGCCAGGATCCCACCCTCCACCCCAGGCAGAGGTAGCCGCTAAAACAGGAAGTAATCATCCACACACTAAGACTGAGACTGTCGGCAAGAGAGGAGGAGAAAGGTAAAGAAAAGAAAACCAGTATGCATGCTGTGCGGACTGATTTTCATAAAATTAACATGATAGTGTATAATAACATTCCCGATATAACGTCTTTCCCCAATTAATATTTATAACCTTGCACGGATTAAATCATACTTTTGTGATTATGTTAATCATCATTTTTAAGCCTTATTCAGGTCCAAAGATAACGGCTGGCTGCGCTTTTTGTTTTGTTTTGTTTCCTTCTTTTGGAGACAGTCTTCCTACGTAGCCCAGGCTAGTCTCAGACTCTCAAACCTTTCGCCTCGGCCTCCAGTGTGTAAGGATTACAGGCGCATGCTGCCATACCTGGCTTTTTTCTTTTGTTGGCTTTTGTCTTTAGAATGTTCACTGACATTCTAAATTCTTCCAAGAGGGAGCCATTGTAACTTTAATAATGGTGACACACACTCGCATAGGCATCCGCCCCTGGGACTGAATTCTTCGTAGACACCTGGTTTGAAAAGGCTTTCAGGTTTTTGTTTCCTTCTCGAATCTCCCTCTTTTGCACATGTGAGACACAACTGAAGTGGGAGATACATCCACTCAGCTCCAACTTTCTTGAACCTCTGTCTCACGACAGGACTGCTGCCTCCTGGGATATGGGTCCGGGGCAAGCA
The DNA here is from genome assembly GCF_018167655.1 of Microtus oregoni. Lineage (NCBI taxonomy): Eukaryota > Metazoa > Chordata > Mammalia > Rodentia > Cricetidae > Microtus > Microtus oregoni. The sequence goes on from NW_024543062.1 coordinate 2,153,768, forward strand.
TGAGGGGACAGCGTACAGGCAGGCTAATGCAGCAGGGTTGCAGCCCACACACTGCTCGCCTGCTCTCCTCTGTTCCTCAGCGACGGGTACTCCAGCTTCATCGGCTCCCTCCTCCCTCGCTTGGTGCACAGAAGCCACACACCCCAGCCCACCCACGGGCAGCACAGGAAGTGGAGCCTGAAGCTGCATCGAGCTTGCGGGCTGTTGGCAGTGGGCAAACCTGACCTAACTGTCTGACTGCTCTTCCTTTCCCAGCAACAGATTTTTTTAAAAAAATCCTTTTAAGGACTGAAGAGGTGGCTCAGTTCCTGTGTATGCACAAAGACCTGAGTCTGGATCCCCAGCTCCCATAGTGCACATCAAAGTGCTAAGAAAAAGTGACTGCCGAAGGCTCAGCCCTAAATGGGAACAAACCCTCCTCCATGGCCCAGGGAACGGTGTAGAAGCCGTGCAGGAGAAGGCGAAGAGAGCCCTATCTGGAGCACTGGCTTCTGGACATGATCCGCGGTACCGGTGAACTCACAGCCATTCTGTTTTCCTGCACACAGTCAAGCCAAGTCAAGTCTACATTCCAGCCTGGACCGGGGTGGAGCTCACAGGCTCCACCCTCATCCCTGATTGGCAGCTGATGGCTGCTAAGGAAGGGAGAGTCAGTTTTCTTCAAAGGCATCCCCACTGCTCCAGCCTCACACCCATGGATATGAGTTACACTAACTGTTACAACAGATTATGAAGACATGAATTTGGGAACGGGACATGGTGCAGGGACTTGCTACCTCTACCTGGGGTGGGGGCAGGATCCTGACACCACAGGGCCTCGTGAGTTCCCACAGATAAGAATCGGAGGCTACAGAAGAGGATAAAGGGGTTGAGCTCCAAGCTGGGTGTTTACACTCCTAACTGTGATTGCGTGTGCAGGAGTGTGGGTATGGGTGTGTTCTTATATATATGAAATTCTCAAAGAATATGTAATACTATATATATATATATGCTTAAAGCTAGGTACAACACAATTATTCTAACTCCAGCATTGGGGGACTCAGAGACAGGTGGATCTCTGGAGCTCATTGGCCAGCAAGCCTAGTCACCTCTATGAGTCCTAGGCTCAGGGAAGAACCCTACCTCAAGAACTGAGGTCTCCACCTGGAGAACAATTGATGCAGGAAAACATTTAGCCACCAACTCTGGCCTCTACACATGTGCACACACATACGTGCCCACCTGCACACACATTTGTGGAGGAAAGATGACAGGCTCATGGCCTAGCTACAGTCTCCCACCAGCTATCTCCTGAGTCTCGAGTTAGTTAGCCAGACTTGCTACAAGGAAGTGTCACTGGCCAGGCAGTTCAAGAGTAATATGGCATGCTGTAGGGGCCTGATCAGGACCAAGGGTTCTCAACTTGCTTCCTGCTGAGGACTGGGAAGGGGGAGATGGGTTTCCTCATCCTCAGGTCATCTGCCACCAACCTTTGATGACCCTTGCTTTGTGCAGCTTAGGGGAGATAGGCTTTTTCTTTAGCACACAGTTCCTGCCCGTCACAGCTGGGAAATCAATGCAAGAGTGTGAAGCAGCTAGTCATATTACAGCCACGATCGAGAGTAGAGAGAACTGAATGCAGGCGCGCTCGGCAGCCAGCTGGCTTCCCCTACTCTTACACATCCAGGCTCCAAAACTAGGGAACGTGGCTGGCCACTTCCAGGCTGGGTCTTTGCACAGGGTAAGGCAACCGAGACAACCCCCTGTCATTGTTGCCCCACCCCCAACCACTCACACCAACATGAAGACAAGTCAACCTGATCTAGAGAACCCCCCACTGAGTCTCTTTTGCCAGGCACTTCTAGATTGCATCAGGTTGAGAGTTCCAACTGATGGTGCAGGAGAGACGAAGGCGGGGCCTCAGCTAACATTCAGCCTTTCCCTTCTTTCCAGGACCTTAGCCCATAGGATGAGCCTGGAGCTCTTAGTGAGGGTGGATCAGTTCACTCAAGTTAGAAAATCCTTCATAGGCATGCCCAGAGGTCCCCCCACCAACCATCCCATGATGATTTTAACTCCCAAGAGGTGGCAATTAAGATGAACCACCACCTGCCCTGCCCGAGGACCTTGTCTTAACTTGGCTATATGTGAAGGACCTATTTCCCCATTAGGCTGAAGGCACAGGTTGGGATTTCAGCATTACTGGGCTCATAATTACATCTAAAACAGGCCCCTCCCCTCTCTCTCATCCCAAGGAAAGGAGGGGGCCGGGATACAGGATTAGTAAGAAGCAATTATGCTCCTCTGAGGTGCCAGTCAAAGCCTCAGGCAACCCAGAGGGGACTCCGAAAATACAGGGCACCCAGGGCTGTCTTCAGGCTGATGTCAGCATCTATCCCCTTGTGCCCTTGCTCTCTCTTCTTCCTGGTCCCGGAGGACATAAGGAGACCTCACCTCCTGCTCTTAGCCCTACAGGCTAAGCTGCTCCAACCAGGCTGCCCCTTAAGTGATAGACTGAGAGCCCTCTGGAAGGCAACGTAAGCCTTTTCCGGGATTTGTGGAGACAGTTCAGTTAGTAACGTACTTCCTTCACAAGCTTAGGGACCTGAGATCCAATTCCCAGCACCCATTGAAAGTTTCGTGTGGTGGTATACAGTTGTAATCCCAGCTCTGGAGATGCAGAGACAAGAGGATCCCCAGGACTCACTGGCCAGGCAGTCTAGCTGAACTAACAAGCCACAGGTTCAGTGAGGAATACTGTCTCAGAAACTAAGATGGAAACCAATAAATAAAGATATCTGGTGTCAACCTCTGGCTTTCACATGTACACACACACACACACACACACACACACACACACAAACTCTCAATCTAACAACAAAAACACATATAAATAAATGAAACCTTTCTTACACTGTTTCCTGTCAGGAACTGTGACCACAGTGGAGCAAACCTGACTGACACCACGCATAAATATTTACCAGGTAGATTAATTAGCCCACTCATCAATTAGCAAGACCCTGCAATGGGGGACTTCATGGGAAATCTGTGGTACACTCCCATTGGCTGCTAAGAACCAGACACCAAAGGAAAGAAAGTATGCAGTGTGTCTCCATCCTCTGAAGGCCCGGAGAGATGGCCTGCCCAGATGCTAACAAACAGCTGAGGGTCTGGAGAGGCACCAGGAAGCCATTTTTCCCAGCGAGGCCACAGCTCACGGGTTAGGAGGGTTAGTAAACGGGCCCCTGGTGAAATAGGAACAAATGTGTTTTCCCGTGCTGGGCCGGACCTCACCACCTCCGTAAGAGAGAAGTGATAGCTCCTGAAGCAGGTGGACTGTCACCAATGTCTGCCTGCACTGAATCCGGGGTTTATATTCCTGACATGTGTTCTGAGCTGGCATCAAGAGCCTATGTGAGGGAGGGCAGGAGCTGGGGTAGCAAGCCGGCCTTCAAACATCCCTGTATAAGTTACTCTGTGGTGTGTGTGTGTGTGTGTGTGTGTGTGTGTGTGTGTAAGTACATGCCCATTATGACTTGGCATGTAGAGGTCAGAAGACAACATTGCATGTCCGTTCTTACCTTTCACTATGTTCTAGGCAGGGTCCTGTGGTTGTTTGCTCTGTGCACAGGGGGCAAACTGGCCTGTGGGATTCCGAGGAGTCTCCTGTCTGCCCCTCCCATCATGCAGTCAAAGCACTGGGCATATAGACACACACTACTGCATCTGGTTTTCAGTGAGCACTGAGGGTTTAAACTCGGGTCCTCATACTTGCGAGACAAGCACTTTAACCCCTAAGACTTCTCCCCATCTCCTGTATTAGTGACTTGTACCATCACCATGACACATACCCCACGGAACACTGAACAACTTCGAGAGGAATTACTCCATCGGATGACAGTTTCTCTGCTTTCAGTCCATAGTTGCTTGGCCCGTGCATGTGGGTGGAACAGAATGGTGGTGGAAATGTGTGACAGAGGAACTTCTTCATGGTGGACAGGAAGCGCAAAGGCAGACAGGAAACAGGGCCTGGGTGTAGTCTTCCACAGCCTGTCTCTCTGCCCTGATTCCTCCAGCCGGGCCCTGCCTCTTAAGTCTTCCACAAGTTCTCAGAACAACACTCCCATCTTGGGACCAAGCGCTTGAGTCACAGCAGTTGACCTGACAAGTGAGGGATCCTCATGGAGACCCTTCATTGCCTTTCACCTCTTTGGAGGCAGAGTCTCTGGTTTGCTACTGTGTACACCAGGCCAGGCATCCTCCTGCCTCCACCTCACATCTTACCATGGGAGTGTTTTTCTTTATGTGGGTTCTGATCTTAGGTCCTTACACTTTTGTGACTAGAGCTCTAACCACTGAGTCCTCTCCCACCCCTAACCCACCGCCTCCTCCCTGCATTTGTAACTCAGCCATGCAGTTCTCACGCATGAACTCCATAGCCAACAAGGTCTCTTTACAATGTCTAGAGGTTGGATATGCCGGCAACCCAGGTACGAATGCTCGGCCACCCCACTGCATAGAGTGGGAAGCTGAAGCAAAGAGCTTCCTTCCCACTCCTTCCTGTCACAAGTCCCCACAGGAGAATCTCTTATGGGAGCTGAAAAGGCAGACCTTACAAGTTCCCATCAGCCCTCAACAACTTCCAAACTTGCTTCTTCTGTCATTGTCATTGGTTGCTGTCTCATGACAAAGACTTCCTCAGCCAAAAGATAGAAGGCATCTCTGCCTGTGTCTGCAAGACCAACTGCATCGACAGAGAATGTCACTGTCGCTCCAGAGCCTGGGCATGACTGGGGACCCAGGACAAGCATCTGGGCATCCAGAGACCTTCAGTGTTTTCAGTGCATCCAAGCCATGAATAGTAGATCAAGCCAAAAGCCACCTGCTGGGGAGGTGGACCGCCCCTCATCTCCTGTGGCCTTCTGCACCCAGCCCTGTAGCTGGAAAGTAAATGTTACACTGTGAATTTTCTCCTAACACATCAGTGGTCCATGACAAGGGCTTCGTCCCCGGCAGAGAGGCTCATCCATCACTGCCAGTAAGTGGGATGCAGGTTTTCAGAGTTCTTGGCAAAATGCACTTACTCAAAGTCTGCACCTGTTTCTAGGACCTGCTGCCAGGGCGGGAGGGTGACTTGGGAGGATTCAGCGAAGGGAAGCTTGGTCTGAACTGCCCTTCTTCAAGGTGAGTGAGAACAGTGTCACGTGCAGTGGGCAGTCCAGGAGAGACCACCCCAGTACCAGGAGGAACGTTCCCACAGGGGCGGCAGCCAAGGTAGGGAAAATTCATCGAGCTATTGTTAGGATTTTCCTCCTCAGGAAATGACACGAGCTATCAAGATGGAGTATATGGAAGGGGGGGTTCTGACATGCAAAAAAAATGCAAAATGACAGTCTTCAAATCTGCTGAATGGAAAAAAAGAGCCCACCCTGAGGTCATGTTGGCTCTGCAACAGGGGCAGAGCTGTCACTTAAGGCCACATTTGACCAAAAAAAGAGCCCAAACCCCGAGAACAATACCAACCCTGCTTCTGCTTACAAAAGCATCAAACAAAACAAAACAAATTAGCAACAACAATAACAAATAAGTGTGGTGGTACAAGCCTGTGACCCCGAAAGCTAACTAGCTAACCAGCCCTAGCCTACTTAGTGAGCCCAGGTTCAGTGAGAGGTCTTCATTCAAACCGACAAGGTGAAGCTGGAAAGACGACTCAGTTGGTGAAGGATTTGCCACACAAGCACAGAGAACAGTATGAATCCCCAGCACCCATGAAAAAAGCTGAGCAAGATGACATATAACTGAGACTTCAGCCAAAGATGCAGAAACAGTTGAATCTCTGGGGTGTGCTGGAAGGACAGCCAAACAAGATTGGTGATCCCCAGGTTTAATGAAAGACCTTGTCTCAAAAAATACAGTGGAGAACAATCAAGGAAGAAACCCAACACCTCTAGTCTCCATATGCACGCAACTCAAATAGACCACACAGCCAAATAAATAAAAAGACCTTAAGCCTATCTGAATCCCCAAAACCACACACACAAACACACATGTACATGCATGCATACATACACAAAAATATACACACACACACACAGCATAACTAAGGCTTACTCTCATTCACGATGGCATTTTTCCCTGCTTGGGACATTTTATAGCTGTAACATTAAGTTCCTTAGGAGGAAGTCCTGCCGTGTGTCACACTTAATGGAATTAATAATACCAAAGTCCACTTGCATTCCGGCCCAACTCTCCACCTCAAATAGCAGGTCCCTGCTTTTCAAATATATGGTTGCTGTCTCTGCTGTGGTGTGTGAGGACAAAATAGTAAATATTATCTCCATCTTCTCTGGCCATCAGGGGAGGACAGGTAGGAAGGGAGGTCATAATTCTCTTTGCCAACATGAACAGTCACCTTGTGGCTATTATCCCAGCTTGACCTTGATGCTCCGTGTTTTCTGCTTGATCTTCCAGCTGTTTCAAAAGAAACGGACTGGGAAGAGTTAGAAATGTTAAAGTAGCTGCCAGTGATCCTCTTAGCTAAAGAAGGACGAGATAGAGTGGGGAGGGAGGGGAGATAGATGAAGGATGGGAAGGAGGAAGGGAAGCCCCGAGTTTTATGCCCAGCACCGGCATAAACTGGATCAGTCCTATTTGCTTGCAATCTCAGCAGTTGGGAGGTGAGGCAGGAGGATCTGAAGTTTCATGTCATCTTTGTCTAAGGGATTTGGAGACCAGCCTGGGCTACATAGAACCCTGTCTTCCTTGAATGAAGAATGAATGAATGACCAACCCAATGGCCTCTGCTGAATGGGCTCTCACCCAAGGCTGACTGGCTCTCCTAGTCCTAACTGGCATACACCTCCTAACAAACCTCTGGAGAATTCATTTGTCATTTGTCTTGAGGCTGACTTGGTCATGACCCCAGCAATGTCCCTCATTCTGGGATACTTGTTCTATTGGCCTCTGTCTGCTGTCACCAAAAACTTTCTTGGCTTTCTTGTTCATGATGTCCTTTAAATCACATCATGTCCTTCAGGTGCTGTCCTCACATGTCACGTATCTCCACACAGAACTGGCCCCAAGCCTCCTTTCTTTCCAAACAGTTCCCTCTGGCAGGGGTATGTCCATTTCTGGTTTTGTCAAATGCTTCTTAGTGTGTCTCTTTAATTTCCCAATAAAACCCAGACCCTATATCCCTGGCACTATATCTCTCTGGGGGTTCTCTCTGCTCCCAGTCCCCAGTGCCTTTGCTGCTGCCCTGGATGACCCAGTTGCCCATCTCCATAATAAATCTCTTGAGTCTCCCAACATCAACCATTTGATAAATTACAAACTTCTGCTTGTATTTGCACAGGAAGTCCGTAATTAGCCGTGGGGCATTTTGCTAAACTTCTCTGTGAAAGACGCTGGAGAGAAAAGAATAAATCCTCGTATTGTATTATACTCGTGGGTGAGCAGCAATCGGCTCTCCGCCTCCACGTTGCCCTCACCACAACACCATCTACCAAATTCCCATTCTCTTGCCGGCTGGTTCTTTTTAGCCGCTGAATTCATTTCCAGGGTCCAGAGCAGTTTCCGACATCCCCATCTTTGTCAGGAGGGTCTTATTTACCAAAGCTAATTCTGCTCATATTGCAACAGACTTGGAAATAGCTATGAATCTTGTTCATCTTCATTTGCTGTGTTCTACCAGTGAGGAGCAATCGAAACTGAATTACCATTGTTCAAGGAACTTGCTCGCGTATATAAGAGCTGTTGAGAGACATCAAGTAGGACAAAACTGGGCTCAAGGAAAGCTCTATACCAAAGCACTGTTAGCTCAGGCTCCCCCGGGAAGGGAGTCCCTTGGATCTAGGACTTTAGGCATAGTATTTGCTTCAGCCTCCAAAGACTGTAATAGTTCTGCCATCTGTCTCTCTAAATCCCTGGCAGGCAAGTGAAGGCTAGATTCACAAGGCGGCTCTGTGCCCATTAGGAATGTGAACCTTTTTATTTCCTTGTAAAGAAATCTCTGGTTCTCTTCAAGGCTGCCCAAAAGAAATAGGGCTGTCAAGGAGGAACTTTGTAGTTAGCACAACAACTTTATTCTCCATTTATTGCCCAGAAAGCAACCAGGCTCTGTACTCTAGGGAAGGAAGCAGAGGAAGCATCAGCAGAGTTCTCGGAGTCTCGCCAGTGCTGGGGAGACAGCCCTTGCAAAAGCCTTGCCCTCTCACAGCTTCTAGTCCAACGAGCAACAGCGCTCACAGGAGAACACACGGAGATAAGGCTTCCTTGAGAACAGGCAGAGAAGTCAACTCAAATGGAAACAGGGACCACCCTCTTTAGGATGGAGGCCTACCAAGGGCTTCTTTCCTGTCTTGTTCTGTTTCTCTTTGTGATGCTGGGGAAGTTACTCAGTAACCTGAACAAGGTAGGCAAGTGTTCTGCTGCAGAGCCACACCCCAGCCCCTCATTGGGGAATTCTAGGCAGGGGCTCTACCACTGAGCTACACCCCAGCCCCTCACTGGGGGATTCTAGGCAGATGCTCTACCACTGAGCTACACCCCAGCCCCTCACTGGGGGATTCTAGGCAGGGGCTCTACCACTGAGACACACCCCGGCCCCTCACTAAAGGATTCTAGGCAGGGGCTCTACCACTGAATCACACCCAACCCCTCACTGGGGTATTCTAGGCAGATGCTCTACCACTGAGCCACACCCCGGCCCCTCACTGGGGGATTCTAGGCAGATGTTCTATCACTGAGTTATGACCCCAGGCCAGGCTTGAGGGCTCTCTGAGAAATTATTTTAAACTCAGGAAGTCCCAACTGGCTTCCTAAGTTGGATCTGACCACCTACACTCAGTGAATCACTAAAAAGAGAAGAGTCAAAGCCATAGTGGGAAGCAAAACAGGAGATGCATTGATGTATTCAGTGTGCACATGTGGGGAGAGAGACAACCCAATCTGGTGGGAGCCCCCTTCCATCTTCAAGGCCCTACAGTAAGATCAAAGTTAAATAAAGGCCTAGCATATGCCTATCTAAGCAGGCCCAGTCAAGGTGTGGTCCCACCCATCACTGACCCATCCTTGTTTGGGCTTCAGTCTCGCCCTTTAAGGTGATCTGAAAAACTGTTAGCACTGTGTAAAACATTCTAGGAAGCAAATTCTCTCTCCAGGCAAGGCCTTATTCTTCTCCCAGCATGAGATTTCTAGGAATATTCCTATTTCTTTGGGATCCATTGTGTCCATATCCTGGTGATCCGGTTGAGTGTCTCTTAGAATATCTTCATTTCTGCCATGCTGGTTACAGACGGATGAGTCTATCCCTGTCTGAAATCAACTCCAGCAGCGGAGTAGACTTCATCTTAGGCCTCACAGGTGGGTTAATTGCCACTTTTATTTAATGCATATAGATTTCCTGGAATATCCTGAGAATCACTAGAAATTTTGTAGATCAATCCTGTATGTTCCTTTGTGCTTCATTTCAGGGAAATTTGCCTTCCAGTAGTGGTGGCATAGCTGGGGTTCCTAGCTGACTCAGCATTTCTGCTCACCACCACCACCACCACCACCACCACCACCACCAAACTCCTCTTTCCCAGCCAAAAGTGACTATATGTCAGTGATCCCTTAACCACATCAGAAAGTTCTGGAATTGGAAGCTCCTGGGATGAATGTCCCTGTAGAGCAAGGGATCATTTTGCTATTGTTGCTTTGCATGTGCATGCATGGATATGTATGTCCAAGTCTGTGTGTGTGTGTGTGTTTGTGTGTGTGTGTGTGTGTGTGTGTGTGTGTGTGTGTGCACTCACATGGGTGTTTGTGGAGGTCAGAGGATAATCTTGGGTGTCGTTCCTCAGGCATCATCAGCCTTTTTCTTTGAGGCAGGGTCTCTCACAAGCCTGGGATGGGCCAACTAGGCTGGCTGGAGAATGAACCCCTCTCCTCTTGTCTCCCCCTCACCAGATTATCAGGACTTACCAAAACGCCTGGCTTTTGTATGTAGATTCTGGGGCTCACACGCAGGTCCTCATACTGTGCAGCAAAGTTCACCCACTGAACCATTTCACCCGCCCCCCAGTGGCCATTGGTAGATTATTGGATTCCAAACCATTTAATTTTTTTAAGGTCAAACTTTACATTCATAATGAAAAGTCTGGTGATCCTCTGAATCGAGAACGCCCTGCTCTCAATTCTCCAGCCCTCCTTGAATCCACACCCTTTGCCTTGTGACCCTGTAGCATTCCAGCAGCAGGGGCCACCAGTTTGAGCCCACTGAACCAGTCTGGCCATGGGACTTACAATGGCCAGTAGGATGCAGCAGAAATAAGAGCAAGCCAGTTAGGAGGCTAGACTTCAAGAGTGTGTGCACAGCTGCTGTCTAACTTGGAATGCTGCTGTCTCCATAGCAACAGCCCACTCTTGCTGGAGTATGAAACACCCTAGGACTGTAGCCACCAGCAGTTAACCCACAACAGCGGCGAACTAAACCAAAATGTTGAGGTTCTGAGGTCTGGGGGGACATCTTTAAATCCACATAGTATTTTGTTTTCTGGCATTGTATGCAATAATGGAAACTTCTGGTATGTTCTGGGCACTGTGTTTGCTCTGGTGTCATGAGCAAGATCTACCCATGATTCCTGGCTATACCAGGGGCTTAGAGTAGGTCTGTGGAACAAGCAATATTTATTTCTGAACCAGCCATTCTGGGTTTACTATTTTTGTGCCTCTCTGATCACATGCCTGGTGAAAACAGAGAAAGAGAGGGAAGGTTTGTTTCAGCGCATGGTTTCAGGGGAGTTTTGAACCATCGTTACAGGAAAGGCATGGGCAGTGGGAACGGTGTCTGGGGCTCCTCACATCTTCTAAGACAGGAAGCAGGACTGAAACCAGAAGTCGGCATAAGCTACTGTCTAAGTTAGGGTTTCTATTACTGCCATAAAACACCATGACCAAAGCAGCAAGTTGGGGAGGAAAGGGTTTATTTGACTTACACTTTCATTATCAAAGGAAGTCAGGACAGGAACCATTGTGCTGTCTGGGGTCCTGAACCGAATAAAAAAGAACAACTGAGCTGAGCAGCAGCATCCGACTCTCTCTGCGTCCTGACTGACGATGTCATATGACCAGCTGCATCCACACTCCAGCTTCTATGACGTTGCCACCTGGACAGGCTGTACCCTTGAGTGGTGAGCCAAAACAAACCCCTCCTTCCTTCCCTAAGACGCTTGTCAGGCATTTTGTCACAACAGCAAGAAGAGCAACGAATATACAGATGTTTCACATTTCAACCGTAACCAGCCCCAAACTCAGGGCCAGTTACACACGTGTGTGTAAGACACCTACACATCACTGTCTAGAGCAGTGGTTCTCAACCTTCCTAATGCTGTGACCCTTTAATACAGTTCCTCATGCTGTAGTGACCCCAACCATACAACTATTTTCCTTGTTACATCACAACTGTAATTTTGCTACTGTTATGAATCATAATGCAAATATCTAACATGTGACCCCTGTAGGGGTCGCGACCCGCAGGTTGAGAACCATTGGTTTGGAACCACACATTCTTTGGCCTTCATGCCCATTCTCTGCCTTGATTCAAGAGGCCTCGAAGAAGCATGGAGAACAATATAGTATTCTCTTTGCACCTTAACGCTCAGTCACGTAAACATTTGAGTTTTGCGGCCCCAGGCAACAGCTTGTTCCTTTTTAATTAACTTGCTGTTATTGATTTTCCACATTCATCAACAAACACTAACACGCCTCCTCCATGTGTGTCTCTGAAGTCAGCACTTACCCCGCATGGTGTTCCGGGTCACAACCAGTACTCCAGGCCACATATGATGCTCCCTACTGTACATGCCTTTCCACTGTGGGGAGGCTCAGAATGTCACAGTGGAAAACTGATATGTGTTCATTTCTGATTTCTAGGTTTGAGCATTGAACCAAGGGTCTTGTTCATGCTAAGGTGTGCACTGATCCACACCCCAGCCCCTCTCTGGGGGATTCTAGGGAGGTGCTCTACCATTGAGCCACACCCAGCCCCTCACTGGGGGATTCTAGGCTGGTGCTCTCCCACTGAGACACACCCCAGCCCCTCACTGGGGGATTCTAGGCAGGTGCTCTACCACTGAGCTACATTCCAGCCCCTCACCGAGGGATTCTAGGCAGGAGCTCTACCACTGAGACACACCCCAGCCCCTCACTGGGGGATTCTAGTCAGGCCTGATAACAGGTACTTTTACCCACTGAGTATCTCTCAGGTCCTTCATCTTATTTCTTGGTGAAGGGTCTCTCACTTAACCTGGGACTTGTCAGTTTAACTAGAGTGACTAGCCAGAGCTCCTCCTGACTGCCTCTCCAGTGCTTGAGATTACAAGTGTATGCTTCTCTGTGTGACTTTTTATGTATGCTCTTGGGGATTGAACTTGGGTCCTCTGGCTTGTGCACCGGCACTTAACTTGGAGCCATCTCCCAGGGCTCATAAATCAGCAGACTGTGGAAAGTATACCTCCCTCCCATACTGTGTTGTGTCCCGCCTCCCCATCAACCCCTGTGCTTTAGGTCTTCCAGGACAAAACCACTGACTTCACCAGAGCAGAGAGAGTCCTGCTGTAGACACTCTTCGCTGTCAGAACTCTGACATAGCCTCAGATCTTCCCAGCACTTCCAGCCCAGCCGTCAGCTCTGCAGACAAGAGGTATGACAGTCTCTACTGCAGGGGCAAAGTTCTTTAAATATACCTATGTGTGTCTTTGTGTGTCACATGCACACCCATCTCTATGCAACATACGTATGCATTACACACATAGACGCGCATGCCCACCATACATTCATCTAGTCGATCCTGTGTCTGTGGAGAACTCAGACAGACATCTTTAAGTTCCCAGCCATGACTTCCCGATAGACTCAGACTGGGCCATTGGGATTTCAAATATAGCAGACACAGAGGTGAATTTGCGGCTGTAGCAGTTAGTTTTCACCGCTGTGCCAAAATCCCCAACAAAAGCAACTTCCTGATTCATGATAGAGGGTAGAGTCCATAGTGGCAGGGAAGGCACAGCGGCAGGATCATGTGGCAGCTGGTCACACCGCATCTGCATTCAGGAAGCAGACAGAGCTGGTGCTGGTTCTCAGCTCACTTTCTCCTTTTTCTTTAGTTCCTCTATTCTGGGTGGGGTCCTCAGTGAAGTCAATCTAGATACTCCCTCGCAGAGATGCCCAGAGGTGTATCCCCTGAGTGATTCCAGATTCTGTCAAGTTGACAGACAATAGACACCATTACGGTGATCCTCCCTGTGGGCGGGGCTGCATAGCCAGATGCTGACAGAGGGAAAGCTTGCAACATAGTCATGGATGGTGAGTTCAATGTGAGGGATGGCTACAAGCCAAGGATGTGATCAAAGCTGTCTTCAGTAGCCACAGCTATGTAAGTCACCTCCCAGAGCTTGTTCAGGGGACTGTGGGTCTCTACAACCTGTATCAGGGAAGACATTATTTGGAAGTTCCACGGGATTGGCTGCTCACCAGGTAGCTTGGATCTTATCCACATGATCCCTCAAGCAGCCTGGGTTTGGTCACCGCATGGCATCTGGGGTCTGAAGAAGACACCTCTGTGATGTCAGGGTCCACCTTTAGGAGTTACAGAATCACTTTTGCTGGTCAACGCCAACCTCAGGTACATCAAGATTCAGGATGGGAGAGTGAGCAAGAGTGCAAATACCAGGAGGCCTAGCTCACAGGATGGGTGGTGCCCTGCTAAAATCACGAAAGAAAGTTCAACTTTAATGACATTGCCAAGACACAATTAAACACCCCCTGGCAAATTTGGTTTGCAAAGCAGAAATTTGGAGTGGAACTGTCCATGCGAAACCTCCTGTGACCTCAGTGTTGCTTCACTGACTGTCCTGATTTCAAAGCTAGTCCATCCACCCTGAAGTGTGTGTCGGTGCTCTCTTTCTTTTTCATGGCTTAGTAATATTTCCATTGTGTGGCTGTTCTATAATGCACCCATCCGTACTTTGTTTGGTGGACATGCTGGTTGTGTAGAACACGGTGACCAGACTGAGATGGATATTCAGGCACAATCGATGTGAATGCAGGGATTTTTTAAAGCCATGCTCTCAGAAGCAGATCTTAAATGAAAGTGTAGGTTCTTTGGCTCCCAAGCTAACACATATTCCTGGATCGTGTTAGAACTTGATAGAGCCAAGAGGTGTGTGAGGAAGTGGGCAGTCTGCCAGGTCCTGGCTGTGTCTGAGCTGATTTTAACAATGAATCAGATAATTGCTCTGGTCAAATCCTTCCCAGATGTTCAGAAAACACAAATGAAGCCACCTGGTGGGGCAGTTTCCAGGGGGTGGAAATGAATCTGTTCTCATTCTTTCCTTTTAAAGGCAAATGTATGTACATGTACTCATGTGCACACACATATTCTTGTGCACACACACCCATATGTACACATATACTAATTCATGTGCACACATACATGTGCACATATTCATGTGCATATACATACTCATGTACACACAATTCATGTGCACACACTAATTCATGTATACACACTCATGTGCACACATTCATGTGCACATACAAACTTGTACATACACGTACTCGTGTGCACACACATTCATGTTCTCACAGACACATGTGCACATTCACACTCATTTGCACACACTCATTCATGTGTATGCACACACACACTCGTGAGGACGTATATATTTATGTGCATACACACACACAGTCAGAGCTGAGCCCAGAGACAGCACTATCGACATCATTTTCAACACTAAAAAGGGTTTCCCCTCAAGCCCTCCCAGGATGTCACTTCTTGTTTTTGTTTGTTTTTGCTGTGTGTTTGCAGGTGCACGCATGCTACCACATGCGTGTGGAGATTAGAGGTCAACTGTGGTGTCAGTCCTTACCGTTCACCTTGTTGGATACAAGGTCCCTTTTTTGTTCTTTGCTGCTGTGTCTGCAGGCTAGCTAGCCCGGGGGCTTCTGAGGATCTTTCTCTGCCTCCCACCTCACCACAGAAACACTGGGATTACAGCTGTGTGCTACCCCACCAGGCTTCTAGGGATTCGAACTCAGGTCTCCACAACTGTGCAGCAAATGCTTTGTCCACTAAGCTATCTCCCTAGCTCTGTTTCATCTTTCCAAGTCCAGGAGAGCTGCTACCAGGAACAACCTCTGAGAAAACATGAAGACTTGGTCAGAACAAAAGAGACCCCGACATTCCCAGCCCTGCACCTCTGCTTTCCACGGTCTACAGAACTGTCACTGTTGCTATATTTTGAAAGAGACATTGCCACCCCCAGGGGCTCTGGAGGTCTGGGGCTTTGAGTTACAACTTGGAATCTCAATAGATGTTGGCTGTTATGCAAAATTAATTATCTTGGTCATTTGAATGTTTTCCCCCAAACATAATATAATCTCATTACAGACTACTCCAAACCAGAGTGAATCAGGAGCCAAATTCCATTTAGGAAATTGAAGGTAATTTAGAGTTATATGATTTGAAGGGGGGAAAAAAGGAAGAAACTCCTTTCTTTGCTAAATGCTAATTTGGTCCGACTCCATAATGTAAAAGAGACTTTCATTTGCTTGGGAGTTGCTGTAAGCATGGGGGCCAGTGACGGCTCAGTTTGAAATGTTTGAGCAAGTTCTCTAGTCGTCTTTGTGAAGGAATCCTGAGGTACACCAGCAAAGGACAAAAGTCCAATGGAACTCCCATAAAGCAGCACTTGACCCATGGTGGTCCAAGGGAAATGTAGCCCTTAGAACCATAGACATGAGGATCCCAGAGAAGAGGCCCAGAAGGAGGAGAGAGAGAGAGAGAGAGAGAGAGAGAGAGAGAGAGAGAGAGCAGCCAGTCCACTGGGAAGTTTAATTATGCACAGTGTATGTAACTCAGTTCAGTTGTTGCAAAAAAGGGTATATATTAGTCAGCTCAGCTGCTGTAACAAAGGGGTATATATTCGGTCAGCTGCTGTAACAAAAGGGTACATATTAGTTCATTGTTACTATAAAGAGGTGTGTATTAGCTAGCTTAGCTGCTGTAACAAAAGAGTGCATCTGTTATAAAAAAAAGGATGAACATTAGTTCAGTTGCAGTAACAAAAGGCGGCATTTATAACAAGCTGGCGTCTATTGGCTCAGCTCTTATAACAAAGGTGTATTAGTCAGCTCAGCTGCTGAACAAAAGAGCTCAGCTGGGTGCCTTAACATTAGAAACCTGTTTCCTCACACTTGGAGAAGCTGAAAGCTGAGGTTGAAATATCAGCATGCTGGCAGCTCCCAAGGCCTCACCCTTGGCTGATATATGTTGTCTTCACACAGCGCCCCCACGTGGTCATCTCTCTTTTCTTCTGGAGTTCAGGTCTTCTCTCTTCTTCACCAGCTTTATAGACTTGCATGCCTTCAGATGGGGTGCAGGTCTACCTCATTTCACCTTAACTGTGTCTCTCAAGGTCCTCTTTGCAGATGTGGCTGCATGGCTAGGCAGTGGAAGATAGGGTTTCAATATATGGATTGGAGTAATATAATTCTCCTTTAACCAACTATGGAGTCTAAGTGCCTCAGTCTAGACCCATTGCATCACATTGAGATGCCAGCATCCTCATCTGGTCTCCCTGCTCCCTCCCTTATCTTTCTAGAGCCTTCTATACATAGTAACCAGAATAACAGCTGACCATTTCTCTTTCCCTCCCTCTATCCCTTTTCACCTTTTCCCTTCTTTTTTCCCCTCCCTTCCTCTTTTCTTTCTGTCTGTCTATCTTCAGTATTGGAGATGGAAGCCAGTAACTTTTTTCATCTTTATTTAAATTTTGTTAAAACAATCTTTTTTGCTTTACATACCAATCTCAGTTCCCTCTTCCTCCCTCCTTCTACTCCCTCCACCTTCCTCCCTCCAATCAGAGAGGGAGCAGTCTCCCATGCTGAGTCAACAAAATCTGTCATATCACTTGAGGCAGCACCAAAGCCCTCCCCCTTTTATCTAGGCTGAGCAAGCTATCCCTCCATAGGCAATGGGCTCCATGCACTAGGAAATAAGTACTGGTCCCACTGTCGGTGGACCCACAGACTGCCCAAGCCACACAACTGCCACCCACATTCAGAGGACCTAGTTTGGTTCTATGCAGGTTCCCCAGCTGTCAGTTCAAAGTCAGTTAGCTCCCACTAGCTCGGGTCAGCTGTTTCAGTGGATTTCCCCATCATGGTCTTGACCCCTCTGCTCATACTATGGCTCGTCCCTCTCTAATTCTGGACTCCAGAAGCTCAGCCCAGTGCTTAGCTGTGGATCCCTGCATCTGCTTCCATCAGTTACTGGATGAGGTTCCATGATAACAATTAAGATAGTCATCAATCTGATTACAGGGGAAGAACAGTTCAGGTACCCTCTCCACTACTGCTTAAAGTCTTAGCTGGGGTCATCCTTGTGGATTCCACAGAATTTCCCTCATGCCAGGTTTCTCTCTAATCCCATAATGACTCCGTCTATCAAGATATCTCTTTCCTTGCTCTCCCTCTCTGACCTTCCCCCAACTCAACCTTCTCAATTCCTAATGTTCTCCTCCTCCCTCCTCTTCTCCCCTCCCCACTTCCCTTCTACCCTCCCTCTCTCTCCATGCTGCCAATTTACTCAGGAGACCTTATCTTTTTCCCCTTCCCAGGGGGATCCATGTATGTCTTTCTTAGGGTCCTCCTTGTTTCTTGGGGAAGCCAGTATTTCTAGCATGGCAGACAAGCATTCCACATCCCAGCCCCTCACTGAGGGATTCTAGGCAGGTGCTCTACCACTGAGCCACACCCCAGCCCCTCACTGGGGGATTCTAGGCAGGTCCTCTACCACTGAGCCACACTCCAGCCCCTCACTGGGGGATTCTAGGCAGGTGCTCTACCACTGAGCCATACCCCAACCCCTCACTGGGGGATTCTAGGCAGGTGCTCTACCAATGAGCCACACCCCAGCCCCTTACTGGGGGATTCTAGGCAGGTGTTCTACCACTGAGCCACACCCCAGCCCCTCACTGGAGAATTCTAGGCAGGTGCTCTACCACTGAGCCACACCCCAGCCCCTCACTGGGGGATTCTAGGCAGGTGCTCTACCACTGAGCCACACCCCAACCCCTCACTGGGGAATTCTAGGCATGGGTTCTACCACTGAGCCACACTCTTAAGCCCCTCACTGGGGTTGGACTCTGGGCAAGAGGTTTACCACCGAGCTCTTCCCCAACCCAATTTTCACATTTTATCTTGAGATAGAATCCCACTAAGTTGCCTAAGATGGACTTGAATTTCTCTGTAGCCCAGGTTAGCCTTAAACTTGCAAACTTTTTCTCTGAACCTTCTGAGTAGCTAAGGTTACAGGCCTGTGACATGTACATAAAGTCTCCATCAGAGAAGATCTCTCCAAGCTCCTGGTGGGTTCCATGGGGTTCTAAGGAGATACCAAACCCTCACTGGAACTCATTATTCTCCTTGAGGTGAGCAGCTCATGCTTCCAGCCATGATACTCTGCCTCACCAGGGAGAAAGAAACAATATAGACAAGGGATCATGGGCTGAGCCCACTGAAACAGTGAGCTGTGATAAATCCTTCCTCTAGTGCACACATTCATTCATTCATTCATTCATCATCCATTATTTTGAGAAGGGTTCCATGCAGTGCAGCCGGCAGAGGGAGATAGGAGGATTTCCGGAGGAAGTGGCCCTTGTAGTGGAGACTCCAAAGATGAGAAGGCATGAATCAGCCAGACAACGAAGTTGAGTTCAGAGACAAAAGGAGAAATTGAAGCTATTCAACCGCATGTCACAGAACAATGAGGATTCTGGAGGCAACCCCCAGAAACCTGAGAGCCAGGGATGGTATTCAATTTCCTTTCTGTTGCTAAGACCAAAAGCAACTTAAGGCAGGAAAGGGTTTCTTTGGCTTATACTTCTAGGTCATAGGCCATCATTTAAAGAAGCCAGAGCAGGAACTCAAGCAAATCGAGGATACTGCTTGCTGGCTCCTACAGGCTCGTGCTTACTCAGCTTTCTCAGTAACCCAGGATCACATACAAAAAAATGGTGCCACCTGGGGTGGCCTGGGCCCTCCTACATCAACTAACAACTAAGACAACTCCTTACAGACATGTGCACAGGCCAAATCTGATCTGGGAAATCTCTCAGTAGAGACTCAGCTACTTTTTCTCTACTCTTACACACTTTTGGGCCTAAAACTAGGGAATGGTGCTGCCCACAGTGGGCTGTGTCTTTCCGTATCAATTACCATAATCAAGACAATCTTCCACAGACATGCTCAGAGGTCAACCTAGACAACCCTGCATTGAGCCTCTCGTCCAGCTAGTTTTAAGCTGTGTTAGGTTGATGATTAAAACCAATCATCACACACTGTAGCCTGGCAAACCCTAGGATAGAAAAACCAGTGTTTTGCTAAGTGTGTGTTAGAGCTAAATGCCAACATCCATCTTTTTGTAGACTGTGGTGTAATTCTCTGTGGGGCAGAGGATTTGTTTCCTGCTCTGTCACAAGTTGCCACAAAGTGAAGTGTATTTTCTCACTATTCTGAGGGCCAGAAGTCTGAGACAAAAGTCTTGGCAGGGTCAATTCCCTGGTCCTGTGGGGCAGTCATCTTCGTGACACTCTGAGCTTCTGGGAATTCCAGGAAATTCTTGGCACTTGTTCTGTGGTGTGGAGACATGCCTCTCTGGCCTCTGCCTCATGTGTGTTTCTCTGTCAGCCTCTTTCCTTTTAAGAAGGCACAACAGTTATTTTCCTTTTTGCCATGACAAAATGCCTGAGAAGAAGCGGTGTGGAGAAAGAGGGTTCATTTCAGCTTGTAGTCCCTCTCAGCTGCACACACACGAAGCTGCTGGTCAATTGCAGCCACAGTCAGAAAGTAAAGATCAAGCCGGGTGGTGGTGGCACACGCCTTTAATCCCAGCACTTGGGAGGCAGAGGCAGGCAGATCTCTGTGAGTTGGAGGCCAGCCTGGTCTACAAGAGCTAGTTCCAGGGCAGCTAGGACTGTTACACAGAGGAAACCTTGTCTTGAAAAAACAAACAAAAAAAAAAAAGGAAAGGAAAAAGGAAAAGGAAAGAAAAAAAATGCCCTAAGTGATATGCTCAGAGGCTTGTCTCCAAGTAAATATAGATTGTGTCAAGCTGATGATTAATGCTACCCATCACTGGTCAGGGTAGGACCCACCTTTAATCCCAGCAGCAGGCTGCAGAGTTGGCAGATCTGTGAGTTCAGGGTCAGCCTGGGTTAGATAGAGAGTACAAAACAAGCCAGAACTTCATAGTGAAACCCTGTCTCAAAACAGCAACTAACAATCATGCTTATCATTAGTTTTGCGATGGGATCCACCCGAATTTCAAGATGGTGTCCTCTCAAGATGCTCACTTTAGTGGCAGCTACTAAAACCCGATTTCTGGGTGAGCTTGCTGTAGTTATTTCTGTATCTCTGTT
Source organism: Microtus oregoni (assembly GCF_018167655.1). Taxonomy (NCBI): domain Eukaryota; kingdom Metazoa; phylum Chordata; class Mammalia; order Rodentia; family Cricetidae; genus Microtus; species Microtus oregoni. The sequence goes on from NW_024543062.1 coordinate 2,174,209, forward strand.
TATTTTAGCTCAGGGTTTCAGAGGGATTTCAGCCCATTATGGCAGGCAGACATGAAGGCAACGTGAGTATGACATCTGCTGTTCAGAGCACAGTGAACCAGGAAGGACAAAAAAGTCTCCATAACCAGGGTGGGTATAACTTTCAAATGTCCGCCCCTAGAAAACTACATCAGCCATTCGGGGTCCACCTTCAGAACAGCGCCACCTGCTGGGCACACATGCTCAGATTCAAACCCCAGCAGATAAGGTCCTGGTGAACACGGATTTGGGAAAGGATACTATTTGGCTGTCTACAGATTTCCTCCCTTCCTTTTTAATCACATGTGCATATGTATACATGTTCATGTGAGGGAGTATTGCACATGTGTGTATATTCTTGTGCATGTGGAAGCCAGAAGTCAAATGTGGGTGTCTTCCTTTCACCCACATCCGCTTTGGTTTCCTGAGAGATCTCTCACTGAACCTGGAGCTCCTTCAGTAGCTAGACTGACTGACCAGTGAGCTCCATCCCCCCAACACTGGGGTTACTGGCCTATGCTGCCACTCACACCTTTTCAAGTGGTTACTAGGGATCTGAGCCCAGTTTGTGTGTTTGTATGACAAGTGCTTTACCAACCAATCCCAACCATAGATTTCCATATCTCCCCAACCATAGATTTCCTCGTGTTATAATGCCCAAGGCCACATAGCTGGGGGTAGAAGAAGGGCTTTCTAGCCTTTCCCCATCTGCTTGGTTATAGGGATCTGAGAGCAATCTCTCTCTCTCTCTCTCTCTCTCTCTCTCTCTCTCTCTCTGTCTTTCTCTCTCTCTCCCTCTCTCTCCCCATCTCACTTTCCCTCCCTCTCCCTCCCCTTCCCCAGAACCTCATGACCTAGAAATTTGGGAGGAAGATGTGATGCTCCCAGAGTGAACTGTCTGCAGCTTCCACTCCCATTTACCACTGCCGTCCTTAGCGCTAATGGCTGCATTGGCCCCAGTCTACCTCTTCCCCCTTCTCCTTCTCACCGGTTCCTCAGCTTCAGGTGCCCTCCAGCACCTTTCATCCTTAATGCTCTGTTTTCCCAAAGCTTATTTTTGGAAACAAAGCAAGTAAACAAAAGAAGAGACAGCATTCAACTTGATCCCAATAAATCTCAGCCAAATAAACTGGGTCTTTTTTTCTTCTTCTTCTTTTCAGTTTCTTTGCTGTCTACAAGGCTCTCACGGGTCCTTGTTGACTTGGGGAAAAGCATTTATGCAGAACGATTAGGCACCCCGAAAGTGGAGGGACAATACAATGCTTCACGAGTGTGACCTCTGACCCCAGTGGCCCATCACCCACTGCAAGGAGGTTCTGACTTCATTCTGTTGCTATGACAAGCAGCACCACTGAATGCAGCTTGGGAGGAAGAAAGGGTTAACTTCAGCTTACAGGTCACAGTCCCTCACTGGGAGAAGTTGGGACAGGAATTCAAACTGGAACTTGAAACAGAAACCATGGAAGGATGCTGCTTACTGGCTTGCTCACAGACTTTCTTCCTTATACATCCCAGGACTGCTTTCCCAGGGAGTGTTACTTACTGTCCACAGTGGGCTGGGCCTTCCCACATGAATTTGCAAGCAAGACAGTCCCCCACAGATTGACCTGATCTGAGCAATTCCTCCATTGAGATGTCTATCTCAGGTGTCTCTAGGCTGTGTCAAGATGGCAGTTAGCACTAGGTCAGAGGGAAGTAGACATCACTGTAGGGTTGGAGCATTGTTTGATACCTCCAGATCAGAGCTCTCCCCTTTTCCTCTCACCTCTAGCTAAACACAGACAATGGGAGCTGAGGAGATGGCTCAGTGGGTAAAAAGCTGGCCATGTTTGCAAGCGTGGGGACTTGAGTTTGGATCCCATGAATCCACATAGAGAGTCAAATTGTACACCTTTAACACTGGCACTGGGAAAATGGGTGGTGAAGACAGGTGGATCCCTGGAAGTTTCTGGGCTGGGTAAGCTTGCCTATTTGATGAAGTTTCAAAGCACTGAAAGACAGGGCTTTCAGTGCCCCTGTCTCAAATAAAAGTTGACAGTTGTTTGAGTTTTGTTTCTGTTGCTGTGACTAAATTCTCTGACTAATAGCACATTAGGATAGAAAGGGTTCATTTCAGCTCACAGATCTGGGCTTTGTCCCATCACTGTGGGAACTGTGGGAAGCTCAAAAAGCTGTTCACATCACATCTACAATCAAAAGATGGAGAGCAATGAATGTATGTTTGTTCACCTGCTTGATTTCCTGAGCTCATCTCATTTTCTCTGTTTTTTCATCTTTACGTGGCTTTATTTTAAACTCTATTTCTTTTATTTTTAATTTTTGGCTTTTTAGACAGGGTTTCTGTGTATTTTTGTCCTGGAACTCACTCTGTAGAACAGGCTATCATTGAGCTCACAGAGATCTGTCTGCCTCTGCCTTCCAAGTGTTGAGATTAAAGGTGTGTACCACCATACCAACTACTCTCTTTCTTTTTTATTTTAAGGACTTTAACCTTTTTCTTTTCTCTCCCAAGCCAGCATATATTTTTAACACACAGTAAATCATTTAGAACTTTTTTGTTCTTTGAATATCTCTTTCCTATATATCTCTCTTTTTCTGACTACATGAGTCTTTAATTTACCAAGCAATATGGGTAGGATTAAAGCCATGGCTTTGACAGCTGGATCCAGCCCATTATTTAGCTTTCTGTGATTCCAGCCTCATGGCAGAGGTACCGGCTGGAGCCATGTTTATTGCCACAATTCTATGGCATTTCAAGATTCCTGCCAGCAAGCAAGCTGCAGCAGTGTGCTCACAAACCACATTCAAATGCTCCCAAGTCAGACCGCCTGCCTGAAAGAGTCAGAGTTTGCCCTGGCAGGACATCCTAGAAAGCCAGCATTTTAAAATGGCACAGCCTTTTTCCTGCTATCACTGAAAACCAATGAGTATGCATTCAGCTTTTCATCAATACCATTTAAGTGTTTTGTGGCAGGACCTCTTAAAGAGCTACAGGGTTTTAAAGCTAAAGCTGAGTCAGGAAGCCTCTCTTAAATGAGAGCACTTGCCTCTAGCAAGCAGAGCAGACCTGAAAAATGGCTACTATCAAGAAAACATGCTGTACTCTATTGTTTCCCAAGCTTTCTCAGGCTTTCTGTGGATGCAGTTATCCATGTGGGCGCCATTCTGTAACAACATCTGCTTGTTGGGGTTTCTCTCCTGCCCAGTTCCCACAGTAGGTGAACCCCAAAGAAAATACACAGAAGTCCACATTAATCATAAACTGATTGGCCTATTAGCTCAGACTTCATATTAGCTCTTATAACATATATATATTAACCCATTATTCTAGTATATGTTAGCCACATGGCTCGGTACCTTTTTCAGTGGGGAAGGTCAAATCTTCCTTCTTCCGTGGTCTGGGCAGGACTGGGAAAAGAGCTTCCATCTTCCCAGAATACTTCTGTTCTCATTGCCCCGCCTCTACTTCCTGTCTAGTTGTCCCACCTATACTTCCTGCCTGGCTACTGGCCAATCAGCCTTTATTTAAAACGTAATTGACAAAATACAATTATGTCCTGCACCACCAGTGCTTAAGTTGTCCTCTGATTTTCATATCCAAGCACCTGCTCACCCATATCTGCACACACAGAAATGAATGTGCACACACACATGTGTATACCCAGCAGAAAATAAGAGTTAAAGGAATTCTAATACTGTGGGGAGAGGGCTTCTGAATCTCAGAACGTGGAGAGCAGTTGTCCTGGGGTGTCTTGTTATTGTGTACACATGCACCTGCTTCTGGTTGTGAGCTTGTCTTCTGTCCCACACCATGCTCACATGACAAGTAGAAAGCCATTTTTATTCCATACACTGTGCAAGCTCACACTGCAGGCATAGGTGGCATGGGCACAGAGGAATAATAGCTGTGCTTTGTCCTATAGAACTTGGCTCCCCTTGCAACTTGGGATGTGGAGCAGGAGAGAAACACAAGAAGGTGATAGGCAGAGCCTGTGTTAGCTTTGGATGACTATGACCAAGACACCAGACTGAAACACTGAAGAAAGGGGCTTCCCTTGGCTTGCTGCCTCAATGCTTCAGTCTGACACAGTGGAGAAGACGTGGCGGAGTGGCTCAGTCCACAACGGCAGGAGCACATGGCACTGGCTGCTCACATGGTAGCAGGCCAGGAGACAGAGAGAGCCTGTGTTACATCCACTTCTCCTGGGGCGACATCTAGTCACCACCCCAGATGGGCACCAGAGACAGACCAAAGTACTGTTTCATCCAAGTCCAATCGGGAAATTTACGAGTTTATTGGACTTGCTTACCATGATGAGTGAGGGTTTCCATACAGAAGTGTGAGTGACCCCAAAACATCACCACAGAGTCCCGCCTCATTATTGATGGCCATTGAATGGAAGCCGCATCATAGAAGTCCCCTTTCAATCAAGTTTCCACTTCCTGTAACCGCCAGCATCTTCCTTGCAGCAGAAGGAGGGACTCTCAGGTGAGGATATACTGCTCTCCTTTAGTCCACCCCATAGGGAATGTCAACGGCTCTATTACCATTACCATAGACCTGGCTAGCATTGGTATTTACTCTTCTGGTTGTCATGGCTACTGGGGCAAAGCCCTAGATGAAAACCAGTGAAGGATACAACCTTTGAAGGCCAACCTCAACCTCTGCCAGCCACACCCATCTCTTAAAGCCTTCACAGCCTTCCAAACAGCTCTACCATCATGAGAACAAGTCTTCAAAATGTGGGTCTGTAAGGGGCCTATTAGACTCAAACCTCAACAGGACTAAAAACAGACAGTCCAGGGTTTGAGCCTGAGTTTCCTGGTGAGTCAGGGAATGAGACAGACACAGTCACAATTATCCTTCCTTCAGTGGCTCCCCTGACAAGGATCTGCATTTCTCTGCCAAGGCACATATCAAGAAGGAGACGGTAAGAGAAGCTGTGGTTTGGTGGCACACTCTGTGAGTTTGAAGCCAGCCTGGTCTACAGAGTAAGTCCCAGGACAGCCAGGGCTACATAGAGTAACCTTGTCTCAAAAACAATACCACCCAGATAACATGGGTGACATATATATATGGTACACGAACACTCCATCTCTATGCAGGTTTATCAGGGATAATTGGAGAGGGGTGGACCCCAAAACTCAGTCTCTCCAGGCAGAATATACTTAAGGGCCAGTGAGATGACTCAGCAGGTAAGGAAGGGCACTTGTGAACAAGCCCAAGGACCCGAGTTTGAGCCCTGGGAGCCACCTATGGAAAGAGAGAAACAACTCCTCTGACCTCCATTTATACACAGTTGCACATATGCACCACTATCACTCCACACAAACGAACAAACAAAAATGTGGTTTTTTTTTGATTCAAGAAAATATTTTTAAGAGGTCCCAATTTTTAAAAGAAGAAAAGAAGAAAGGAAGGCCGGAAAAAAGAAGGAAGACCTCTCCTAATTCCTGCAGGACCTTCTGTAATGCATCCCTTTGCATTTTCTTCTGTCCTGGGGTGGGGGAGGGGACTCAGAAGCAGACCCTGACCCAAAGATCTGGAGGGCAAGGACTGGAGTTAGCTCAGTCAGTATGGTGATTGCCACATAGACATGAGGACCTGAGTTTGACCAACAGAATCCACATAAAAGTCTAGCACTGAGAAGCATGCTTGTAATCCCAGTGCTGGGGTGGGGGTGGAGATAGGAAGAGCCCTTGGGCTCATTGGCCAGCCAGCCTCAGCCAGTCAGTAAGTCTAGGGTCAGGGAGAGACCCTGTCTCAAACAACAAGGTGGAGAGCAATTGGCAAAGACATCTGATGTCAATCTTTGTCCTCTACACACTTGTACAACCCACAAGATGAACATCTTCAGACTACACACACACACACACACACACACACACACACACATCTGGGGGCGAGTTGTACCATAAGAGATGGTCCCAGTAACCCCCAGTTCAGGAGAGTGACAATGTGAACCAAGAAATGGATGCAATGGGTAAAGTCCATGAATGAGTGACCATATTGAGGTTCCCTATAGAAACTGAACTGATTATAGACCTATCTGAATATTATGTAAGGGGATTTGTTTGATTGGCTGATACAACTGAAAACTGGCCAATGGACAATGGCTGCCCTAGGATTTATTGAATCCAAGAAGCCAGAAGCCTCAAAACAAGGTGGCCCATGTGCAGCCCTATTCCAAGGCTGAGAACCTGGGACTCCCTAGCAAGTCAATGGTGTTGAGTCCACAGTAAAAGGCTAAGAAGTGGGAGCCTGATGTCCACACTGATGAACAGCAGTAAGAGATTCACTCAAGTGGAGTTGGCATGTACCAGTTGACTTCCTCTTTCTCCAGTCTTTATTCCCTCTGAGTCCCCAGGCTACTGGAATGATGTCATGGTGTCTCAGTCAGTCTTGTTCCACAGGTCGATCATTTCTGTAAATGCTCCCACACACCCTCCCAGGGCTGTACCCTCCCTCTAAGACACCCCATAATTCAGTCAAATCAACTATGCAGATGAACTGTCTAGGCCTGAGGAAATGGTCAATAGCATCTGCAGCACATCTGTCCAGGACCATCTGGCTCTCAGAGCTTCCATTGAAAAGCCGGAGGGAATTATGATGGGTCTGCCTTTATATGTTACTGGGCCTTTTTCCTTTGCAGCTCTTAATATTCTTTCTTTATTCTATATGTTTAGTATGTTTAGTGTTTTGAATATTATGTGGTGAGGGGACTTTTTTTTGGTCCATCTATTAGTGTTCTGTAAACTTCTTGAGTGTTCTGTAAGATTCTTGTACCTTCATAGGGCTATACTTCTTTAGGTTGGGAAAGTTTTCTTCTATAATTTTGTTGAATATATTTTCTGTGCCTTTGAGTTGGGCTTCTTCTCCTTCTTTTTTCCCTATTAGTCTTAGATTTGGTCTTTTCATGGTATCCCAGATTTCCTGAATGCTTTGGGTTAAGAATTTGTTGGATTTAACGTTTTCTTTTAACAGATGAATCTATTTCCTCTATCGTATCTTTAATTCCTGAGATTCTCTCTTCCATCTCTTATATTCTGTTGGTTATGCTTGCTTCTGTAGCACCTGTTTGTTTACCCAGCTTTTTCATTTCCAGAATTCCCTCAGTTTATGTTTTCTTTATTGCTTCTATTTCAATTTTCAAGTCTTGAACTGTTTGCTTCAACTAGACAGAAAAAAACAAGATATTCCATGACAAAACCAGATTTATCAATACCTATTCACAAATCCAGCCTTACAGAAAGTACTACAAGGAAAGCAATGACCAAAAAAAGTTAGTTGCACCCAAGAAAATATAGACGACAGATAACCTCACACCAGTAAACCCCAAAGAAGGGAAACACAAAAACACTACCACTGAAAAAAAAATAACAGGAATTAACAATCACTGGTCATTAATGTCTCTTAATATCAATGGATTAAATTCACCTATATAATGACACAGAGTGATAGAATGAATACAAAAACAGGATCCATCCTTCTACTGCATGTAAAAAACACACCTCAACCTCAAAGGCAGACATTACCTCAGAGTAAAGGGTTGGGAAAAGATTTTCCAATCAAATGAACCTAAAAAACAATCAAGTATAGTTATTCTAATATCTAACAAAATAGACTTCAAATTTAAAACAATCAAAAGAGATGGAGAAGGTAACTTCATACTCAAAAGAGGAAAAAAATCCATCAAGATGAAGTCTCAATCCTGAACATCTATGCCCCTAATACAAGAGCATCCACATACGTAAAAGAAACATTATTAAAGCTTAAATCGCACACACTAATAATAGGAGACTTCAACACCCAACCCTCACCAATAGACAGCTCTGTCAGATAGAAAGTTAACAGAGAAACAAGAGAACTAATAGATGTCATGACTTAAATGGACTTAACAGACATCTACAGAACATTTCACCCAAACAGAAAAGAATACACCTTCTTCTTAGAACCTTCTCTAAAACTGACCACATACTCAGAAACAAAGTAAACCTCAACAGTTAAAAAAACAAAAAACAAAATGGAATAACCTCCTGTATCTTATCAGATCCCCATGGCTTAATATTAGAATTCAACAGCAACACTAATTGCAGAAAGCTACAAACTCATGTAAATTGAACAATGCTCAATTGAATCATCCCTGGGTAAATGAAAAAATAAAGAAAGAAATTAAAGACTTCCTAGAATTCAATGAAAATAAATGCATAATATTCCTAGACCTATGGGACACTATGAAAGCAGTGCTAAGAGGAAAGTTCACGGCATTAAGTCAACATGTAGGAGAATACAAATAGATCCCTATCTATCTCCATGCATAAAAGTCAAGTCCAGATGGATCAAAGACCTCAACATAAATCCAGCCACACTGAACCTCATAGAAGAGAAAGTGGCAAGTAGCTTTGAACGCATGGGCAGGGAAGACCAATTTATAAATATAAACCTAGTAGCACAAACACTGCGAGAAACAATCAATAATTACTGAAACTGCAAAGCTTCTGTAAGACAAAGTACACAATCAATAAGACAAAAATGACAGCCAATGAAAGGGGAAGATCTTAACCAACTTCACATCAGACAGAGGACTGATCTACAAAATATATAAAGAATTCAAGAAACTACCATCAAAATACAAAATAATCCAATTTAAAAATGGGATACAGGTCTAAACAAAGAGCTCTCAACAGAAGAATCTCAAATGGTCAAAAGACACTTAAGGAATTGCTCAATGTCCTTAGCCATCAGGGAAATGCAAATCAAAATGATTCTGAAATACCATCTTACACCAGTCAGAATGGCCAAGATCAAAAACACTGATGACAGCCTATGCTGGAAAGGATGTGGAGTAAGGGGAACACTCCTCCATTGCTGGTGGGAATGAAAATTGGTACAGCCATCTCAGAAATCAGTATGAAGGTTTCTCAGAAAACTGGGAACCAATCTGCCTCAAGACCCAACAGTTCCACTCTTGGGCATATACCCAAAGGATACTCAATTGTACTACAAGGACATTTGTTCAACTATAGCCAGAACCTGGAAACAACCTAGATGCCCCTCAGCTGAAGAATGAATAAAGAAAATGTGTTACATTTACACAATGGAGTACAACTCATAAAACAATGACATCTTAAAATTTGCAGACAAATGAATGGAACTAGAAAAAATATCCTGCATGAGGTAACCCAGACCCAGAAAGACAAACAAGGTGTGTACTCACTCATAAATAGATATTAGACATAGAGCAAAGGACCGCCAGCCTATAGTCCATGACCCCAGAGAAGCACCCAAAGAGACACATACATGAATAAGGAGCACCCGAAGAGAGGCATACATGAATCCCCCTGGGAAGGAGAAATAGACAAGGTCTCCTGAGAGAATTGGGAGTGCTGGGGGGATGTGGAATGGGAGGGGGAAGGGAGAAGGCAAGTGGGGAGGAGAACATGAGGGAATGGGATGGTTGAGATGGGGGAAGGACAGAGAGAGAGCAAGAAAAGAGATATCTTAATTGAGGGAGCCATTATGAAGCTAGTGAGAAACCTGGCACTAGGGAAATTCCCCGATATCCATAATGATGACCCCAGCTAAGACCCTAAGCAATAGTGGAGAGTGCCTGGACTGCCCTTGCCCTGTAATCAGATTGATGACTACCTTAATTGTTATCATAGAACCTTAATCCAGCAACTGATGGAAGCAGATGCAGAGGTCCACAGCTAGCACTGGACTGAGCTCCCAGAGTCCAGTCATAGAGAAGGACGAGCAATAATATGAGCAAAGGGGTCAAAACCATGTTGGGGATACCCACAAAAACAGCTGACCTAAGCTAGTGGGAGTTCGCTGACTTTGGACTAACAGCAGGTGAACCTCTATCAGCCCAAACTAGGCCCTCTGAATGTAAGTGACAGTTGTGTGGCTGGGGCAGTCTGTGGGGCCACTGGAAGTAGGACCAGGATTTATTCCTAGTGCTTGAACTGGCTTTTTGAAGCCCATTCTCTTTGAAGGGATACCTTACTCAGCCTAGATATAGGGGGAGGGCCTTGGTCCTGCCTCAGAGTGATGTGCCAGACTTTGTTGACTCCCCATGGGAAGCCTTACCCTCTCTGAAGAACAGATGGAGGGTGGGGGGAAGGTGGGGGGAATGAGAGAAAGGGAGGGAGAGGGAACTAGGATGGGATTGTAAAATGAGTAAAGATTGTTTTAAAAATAATCTGAAAAAATAAGGTGGAAGGTCATTGAGGTGGCTCAGTAGGTAGGCAAACATACTTGTTAGCTAGTGTGACAACCTAAGTCTACTCTGCTGGACCACATAGTTGAGGGAGGAAATTGATTCCCATAAGTTGTCCTTCATTCTCCACACCTATGCCCTCCTTACACACATAATTGATGATAGATAGATAGATAGATAGATAGATAGATAGATAGATAGATAGATAGATGAATGGATATTTTTAATGAGGTGGAAGAGCCATTAAAGAAGACACTCAAAATTAACCTCTGACTTAAAGAGCACATCTGTGCATACACATACACACACTGGCAAAGATTAGCCATCATGGTGACCATGGTGAGCATTCATAGACTAGTCCTGCTAGGACCTTTGGGGGGACCAGATGTCCCCTATGATGTGGGATTCCCCTCTGTATGCTCTGAATATGCTTTATTACCATTGGTTAATAAAGAAGCTGCTCTGGCCTATGACAGGGAAAAATAGAGCAAGATGGGAAAACTAAACTGAATGCTGGGAGAAAGAAGACGGAGTCAAGCAGATGCCAAGTACCTGCCACAGGAGAAAGACACCGGAACCTTACTAGTAGGCCACAGCCTCATGGTGAAACATAGATTAAAAGAAATTGGTTAATTTAAGATGTAAGAGGTAGCTAGGAAGATGCCTAAGTTATTAGCCAAACAATGTTGTAACTAATATAGTTTCTGTGTGGTTATTTGGGTCTGGGAGGCCGGGGGATGAAAGAGAAGTCTTTATTTACGTCCCTAGACTCTTCCTTCCAGCCATCCACGCAGAATCATTCTACATGGTTCAAATACAGAGGAGAAAGCCCAGGGACAGAATCCAGGTGGTGACTCTTGGGAAGGTGGGGCTCTGTCCCCACTAGTGGGTACGGGTCCAAGGATGAGGGCTTGACAGCTCCCTCCCCCTTGACAGCTGCATCAGCAGCCAGAAGCGGCACTTCCTCTTTCAAAACAACCTGTCATGCCTTGTTCATCTAGAAACAGTACTCGCTCTGGGTAGGCTGTGTATAAGAAACACAACCCTCGCCATTTTTTCAATGCTGTGTAGACTATAGAGCATCTGAAAATCTCTGCCTGGCCAGCTCGAGACTTGAACATCGAGTCGATGAGGGCATTCCTTTTTATGCAGAGCACCTAGCTCCAGCCGGGGGTCAGTAGCAAAGTGACATTTACAAAACTTTCCACTCTGAAGCAGTGGGAAGAGGGGTAGAGGAGGAAATGGGAGAGGGCTGGGCTGGTGGCAGCATGTGGGGGTGCTACCTAATACAAAAAGGAAACTGAAAGAAATGACAGGCGCTCAGAATCACACAGTGAGTCCAAGGCAGAGCCCGGCTGCTTGGATGTGCAAAGGACATGGAACCTACAGCCCCACTGCCCTGTGTTCTCTGCACACAGTCTCCCGAGCTTTGCAGTTCAACTCTGAAGGTGTGTGCCCTTGGACTTTTGTGCTAGCTTGTGAGAGAAGCTGAAAGGGGGCACACACCATCCCTGCCGACAGGAGAACCTGTGTGTGCATCAGAGAGGATTATGTCCAAGAAGGACCCAAAGGACTCAGAAGAAGTGAAATGAGCCTTGGTTCACTAAGGGTAGGGTAGTGAGAGGCATCTCTGTGCCAGGTACTGGCAAAAAAATGGTACATTGTAACCATAAAACCAACTGTAATTAACTACAAAGTGTAGCAATCTATCAACAATCCTACAGAATGCCAGGAATAACTCACCTTCCCCCTGAAGATTAATCTTGGGTAAGTATGAGTTCCAAACAACTGCTGGGGTTATCTTTGGATTTTAATAATATATATGCGAGCCTCAAATTGGTGTATTGTTTATTTCTTGAACCTAGAAACACTATCAGAGTACTCTCCCTTAAGATGTGCCCTCGAAGCACACCTTGCCGACACATGCCTTGTTTCAAGAATGAGTTACCATAGCAACATAACAGGGCCTCCCACTCTGGCTACTTCTAGCAGTCCTAGCCCAGGCAATTAGGCAAGAAAAAGAAATGAACGAAATCCAGATAGGAGAAGAAATACAATTGTACCTATTCCCAGATGGCAAGGAATCCACTAAAAACTATCACAAGTAACAAATGAGCTCTGCGAGCTTGAAAAATGCGAGATCAATAGTTAAAAATCAATCGAGGTGGGCCGCACTGTGGAGGGTTGGGACATCACACTTTAATGAAAATCCTTGTGCCCAGAGAATACAGGCCCAGAGCATCTGAGGAGTTATTAATAAAATATTAAAATATTTAATTTCTCTAGTCAAGTGCTTCAAAATTATACAGGCCATTCCTATCCTGCCAGTTAGCGTCAGCGTTTCCTCATATGAACAAAGTGCTGAAGAGAGTTGTGTAACTGTGCGCGTGAGTGAGTTGGAGTGTGTGTGAATGTGGTGTCAGTTTGAATGTATGAGTATGTATGTGTGTGTGAGAGAGACAGAGAGTGAGAGACAGCTGTTTGAAAATGTGTCTATGTGAATTTGAATGTGTATTTGAGTTTGAACGTGTGAGTTGAAATGCATGAGTTTAAGTGCGTGTGAGTTTGAATGTGGTGAGTGTGTATGTGTGTGTATGTGTGAGTGTGTGTGTGTGTGTGTGTGTGTGTGTGTGTGTGTGTGAAGGTGCGGCTTACATGAGTATATGAGTTCTGTGGAAGGAGAATAAATGTATGGACGTATCTGAATGTATGAGATGTGCTGTGTAAGTGTACATGTTTATGTGATGGATTGTTTATGTGATTGTGTGCATATGTCAGGTAGATGTATATGCTATGTTGTAGGTAGTTACACTACACAGTCTCATGTCCTGGTTAGTTTTTGAACCGTCAACTTGATACAGTCTTGAGTTATCTAAGAAGAGAGCCTCAGTTGAAGAGCGGCCTGCATGAGATTGGCTCGCGGGCATGTCTGTAGGAAATTGTTTTGATTGTTAAATGATGTGAGAGGGTCCAGCCCACTGCAGGTGGTGCCATCCCGAGGCAGGTGGTCCTGAATTGTAAGAAAGCTGGCTAAGAGACCCAAAAAGAGGAACATGGGATGTACTCACTCATATTTGGTTTCGAGCCATAAATAAAGGACATTGAGCCTATAATTCATGTTCCTAGAGAAGCTAAATAAGGTGAATCCAAAGACAAACACATAGGCATCCTCAGGAATATTAACCTTCATCAGGCGATGAAAGGAGACAGAGACAGAGACCCACACGGGAACACCGGGCAGAAATCTCAAGGTCCAAATCAGGAGCAGAAGGAGACGGAGCACGAGCAAGGAACTCAGGACCACGAGGGGTGCACCCACACACTAAGACAATGGGGATGTTCTATTGGGATCTCACCAAGGCCAGCTGGCCTAGGTCTGAAAAAGCATGGGATAAATCCGGACTAGCTGAACATAGCGGACAATGAGGAATACTGAGAATTCAAGAACAATTGCAGTGGGTTTTTGATCCTACTGCACGTACTGGCTTTGTGGGAGCCTAGGCAGTTTGAATGCTCACCTTACGAGACCTGGATAGAGGTGGGCAGTCCTTGGGCTTCCCACAGGTCAGGGAACCCTGATTGCTCTTCGAGCAGATGGGGGGGGGGGGGGACTTGATCGGGGGAGGGGGAGGGAAATGGGAAGCGGTTGTGGGGACGAGGCAGAAATCCTTAATAAATAAATAAATTAAAAAAAAATGAAAAAAGAAAAAAAAAAAAAAAAGAAAGCTGGCTAAGCACGAGCCTGGAAGCGAGCCAGCCAGCAGCATCCTCCGTAGTTCCTGTGCACTGCTTTGGGAGTGAGTTCCACGGTAAGGATAGCAAACAGGCCCGCCTTCAAGCTCCTTTCTTGAGCTCCCTCAGTGCTGGACTGTGATGTGCAGATGTAAACAACAACAACCCCTTTCCTCTCCTACATAGCTTTTGGCCTGATTGTTTTGCTATAGCAACAGAAACGAAAGGAGAATACCATGGTAACCAAAACAGCGTCACACAACCCCCAGACAGACACTGCATCAATGAACGACAACAGAAGAACCAGGTAGAAGCCTACGCAACTGCAGACACTTGAATTTTTGCAAACATGCCCCAAACATACTTTTTTTTCCCTTAGATAGTATCTTAAGCAGGAAGTACTGGAAAAACCAGAGAGCTTCATATAAAAGGATGAAGCTAGACCCTTATCTCTCACCCTGTATAAAACCAGAGCCACGTGGGTCAAAGACCTCAGTGTTAAGACCTGGAAATCTGAAACTACCCAAGGGAAAGTGCTTCAGGATGTTGGTGTAGAGAGGGTTGTCTGAACTGGAATCAGTCTCTCAGGAAATGACGTCAACCGCTGACTAGTGGAATCTCATGGCATGAAAACCTCCCGCATAGCAAAGGAAGCAATCGAGTGAATGACCCACCTACAGAATGCAGGAGAACATCTTTGCTCGCATCCTGTCTGATGGAGGACTCACATCTACAATAGCCAAAGAAGTTTAAAAACCTCAACAACAAGCCGTCCAACTTCCCAGTCAACAAATGGACTGTGTAATTGCAGAGTTTTCCAAATACAAAATACAAATGGCCGATAAACAGGAAAAACAAATGTTCAACCACCCTCGCCATCAGAGATGCAAATTAAAACTATATTGTGATTTCATCTCACCCCAGTCAGAACGGCAGTCATCAGGAAAACAAATGACAGAAACGCTGGCGGGGATAGGGACAAAAAGGAGTCTTTGCTGGTGGGAGTGTAAACTGCCAGCACGGAAATCAGTATGGGGGGCCCTCAAATACCTGGAAACAGCTCTGCCGTAGGAGCCAGCAGTAGCACTCCTGCGTAGCCAGGGGACACCAGAGCGGCGCATCGCAGAGACACTTGCACATGAAGAATTTTGCATTGCCATCTCAGTGGCTAAGTCTCTGAAGCCAACCTGGGGGTCCATCAACAGCAAAATGAACGAAGTCCTTGCTGTCTGCGAGCCCAGTGGAGCTATTTCCAGCTGAAAAGGAGAATGCTGGGTGTGAATTGCAGGGAAGCAGGTGCCATGTTAAGCAAAGTCCATCTCCGAAAGACAAATGCCATATTTTTCTTTCAGTTGTGGGTCCTAGATTTGATATAGATACATAAGCTCACACATGTACAGACGATGTGAAAGGAGACATGACACCATATAAGGGATCAAAGGGAATCGATGGGAGGGGGAAGCGCAGTGGGGATGTGGAGAACATGTACACGTATATCTCTTGAAAATATGCTCTCATGAAAATGGCCTCATGCAGCCAGTGTAACGAAGTAAAGGATGCAACAGAATGCTTAGGCTGGGAAGATGGCTCAGTGGTCAAGAATGCTCGGTGCACAAGCATGAAGACATGAGTTCGGATCCCAGCACCCCACATAGCAAACTGAGTATGGTCCCACACAAGTCTATAACCCCAACACCAGAGGAAAGCGACAGAGACGGGGAGATCACTATGGTTTGCTGGCTGCCAGCCTCACTGAAAAACATAAGCTCCAGGAGACCTGGCCTCAAAGATAGAGAGTGATGGAGGTGGATGTTCAATGTTTCTGCACACACACGCGCGCGCACACACACAACACACACCACATACTGCACACCACACACACACACCCTACAGAGACAGAGAGAGAGAACTAAAAATGAATTTAATTTTACACGATGCAAAATACCCTAAGGCTTAAATTGGAGAAGTCTAAGTATGTTCAGGCTCAGAAGGCCATCCAGCGTTTTATGTAATGGTCACTGTCACACGTTAGCATCCATAGTGATGAGTTGACAGGTGGGTGTTGCTTTGCTCACAGAGGGCTCCCTTCTCCCTCGGCTGAACTGAGCTGGTAAAGTCAGTGCCTGGCTGAGCCTTCGGGAAATACACAGGCTTGTGCACACACGTACTGAGAGATGCCTCATAAAAGCCCAGACTACTATAAACCAGTTTGAGAACCACTGGAGTGTAGATGCCTGTGTTTAAAGCGGCCCATTCCATAAGCCGCAACATTCGTATTTTTAATGAGGCCTGACTAGCCCACTCAAGCGCTCTGTGCTAAAAACAGACATAACTAAGGGCCATTGCTGGGTGTCACCAGATGCTGTCTCTAAAAGCAAAGTTGGGGGAAGGGAAGAAAAAAAAAGCAGTTGTCGAACATGGTGATGGATGCACAGGGCTACATAGCTCCCGTTTTTAAACCCTGGGAAACAGAAGCGAAGATCCAGGCACCCTGAAGTTCCATGCGGAGAAGAGCAGAGCGGCTTGATGGAGCACCTTTCAGGCCTCAGGTAACCCAGGGCGTTTTAAAACCTAATCAGTTCTACGCTGGTAATACAGTCCCCAAAGACAAACAAAGCATCCATTATGTGCCGGCCCTGATCACTCACACACACCGCTGGTCATTACGTGATTATTCATTATTGATGTGGAACGGCGAGCCGAATGGATGTGACGTGCCACTGACCCTAATACTGATTAACTGAGAGGGAAGATGATGGTCAGGTTCCAGCAACCATCTTCTCGGCACCGCTCTGCTGAAGAAAAGTAAAGCAGGAAGTAGGAAGATTCTTCCTGTGACCAACATCATCTGCCAACTGCAAAAGATGGTGCCTCTGCGGGGGAGAACGGGCCAGTGAAGCTTGGACCAAACCCTTCAGTCCTCCAAGTAGCACCTCTGTCTTTAAAAGGAAAAAAAAACCGTGTGTGTGTGCATGCACATGTGTGTATGTATGTGTGTATGTGTATGACTGCATACATGCACGTATGTGTATTTGAGCACATATGTGTGTGTTCATGCACATGTTTTTATGTGTGCACACATATGCATGTGTGTGCACATGTATGTATGTGTGTGCATGCGTGTGTGTATGTATGTGTGGGTGTATGTTCGTATGGTGTGTGAGTGTGCACATGTACCATAATGCGTGTGTTGAGGTCAGAGAACAACCTTGGGTATTGGTCCCCACCATCCAGCTTGTTTGAAACAGTCTCTTGTCCACAGTGGTCCGCACAAAACTAGTGAGCTTGCAGGCTTGAGTCTCCTCTCTCTGCTTCCCACCTTTCCACAAAGGAGCTGAGATGACTAACATGTGCTTCTTTATCCAGTTCCATGTGGGTTCTGGGGACCCAAACACAGGTCCCAATACTTCACCCATCGAGCCATCTCTCCAGCCCAGTGCTCCTGTCTTGACCTATAATTGTTGTGCAAAAGTGCCTCCATGCTGGTGCTATTATGGGTTAAATTTCAAGGTATCTTTGCCCCCAGTGAGACATACAGCCAGCGATAAAGTATTTCCTAACTCAAGCTATTGAGAATTATTGAGTCTATTGCCAGCCTACAGATGGGAACACTTCTATCTTGGATGGGAGCCACACTTTCTGGAAGAATTAAGGAATAACATTATTGCATTAACAAAAGAAAGAAAGGGAGAAAAAAGTACCTAAAACAAGTCAAGGGTCATTTAAACTCAGCATAAGGAAAAGCCAATGGGCCTTTCAGCAGGTTATTCTTTATTGGTGGAGAGAGAGACCATTAACAGGCACATGGATGCCTTTCTAGAATTTTCTCTGCATAGGGAGATGGCAGGGAAACAATGTGAAATTAAGAGACACGAGCTTGCAGGGGCAAGAGAGAGCAATAACGTCATAAAAGCCTAAAAGTACGTAAAACATAATTAAGGCGGGAAGGTTCTGTCGGGCTGGTGTAGCTATTTTGAAGGAGTGATCACAGGAACGATGGCAGTTAGGGGCAGCATCTGGGAGAAGAAAGCAGCATTATTAATTCTCAGATCAATAGTTTGTGAAATGCCTCTTTGCTGTCCCAAGCGTGTGACTGCGGCTCTGATAAGGAGTGATTTTCCTGGAGTCAGAAGCGGCGGCGGCTGCAGGGGATGGCTCTCTAGAGGGGCAGACAGGAAGGGGGCTGAGTGAAGCAAAAGGGTCATTGAAGAGACAGACACACAGCTCCCCTGGGCACCTGTTCTCATTCCGTTTGGTTTTTGGCACCATATGGAAATGTCTGGAAAGGGCACTGGGATGGAGGCTGATCCCCACAGCCCCCACCCCCCAGGAAAATCTCAGCCTTTCATCTTTCCCCTCTCTCTGGTCACTTTAGGGGGCTTTGGGATCCCTAAGTTAGCGTAGAAAGCTGACGTTTGTCACAGGAAAGGAATGGAAGACAGGAGATGTGTGCAGAGGTGCAGGGAAGATTTGGGAGAAAGGAAGAAAGGGGGTGCAGAAAGCAAGCTGAGGGTTTGGGGACTGGGACCCACCTGAGAAGCAGAATCAAAGTCTGCATCTGGGGGCAAGGATGCCCAGACTGATGCATACTTGGGGTGGCCCCCTTTTCCTACCTTTCATCTCTCTATTTCTGCCTCTCCCCTCCTTCCCATGCTCCCCCTCCATCCCTTTCTCCCTCTCTCTCCTATCTAGCTATCTCTCTTCCTTCCCTCCCTCCCTTCCTCCCCCTTCCTCCATCCTCCTCTCTCTCCCTTTCTTCCCTCCCTTCTTCCTCCGTGTATGTGTTTAAGTGTGTGTGTGTGTGTGTGTGTGTGTGTGCGTGCGTGCGTGTGTGTGCGTGTGGTTATGTGGTCAGAAAGCTTCAGATATCACCTTGTCTCTGCCTTGCAGGTCTGGGATTAAAACCACCTGCCACCACCACGCCCAGCTTTTTATGTGGGTTCTGGGGGATCTGAACTCAGGTCCTTACACTTGTACACAAGAGTTTTACTGAGCAAACTGTGTCTCCCAAGACACACACACACACTTTTTTTTTTTTGCTTATTTTGTTTTGTTTCTTAGTTAAGGTCTCATACTATAACCCTGGCTGGCCAGGAACTTCCTAACTAGCCCAGACCATCCTGAATAGCGACCCTCCTGAGAGCTGGAATGCCAGGAATAAGTCACCATATCCACCCACCCTCTCTATTTCTAAGGCAGTCCTCACTCAGGGTGTCCGCAGCTACCTAGCTGCTGATGGTAGAAGTCACATTCCAAAAGGAAGCTGCTTCCATAGGCATCTCAGGCTCAGGGCCTCCAGCATGTGGTAAGGCTGGGTACATTTTCCTCCTTAGTCTTCTGCTTCCGAAAGCACTCTCCATACACTGAACCAGGATGTGCATATATTAGGGCTGGCTGTGGCTGCTCAAACGGAGACGAACCCCCAGAACACTGCACCCACATGGATGCCTGCATAAGGGACATGGAGGCTGACTTCTTCTCCAGGTCCCTCAGAAGGAGTGGCTGGAATTGGAGAGTCTCCAGAAGGTGGGAAGAGGAGACAAAGAGAAGGTGCTGGAAGGATTTTGGTTCTGCTTGCAAACACAGTGCTATATCCAAGTCTGTCTCCACACCTAAGAAAGGCTTCGTTCCCAAGCTGCTTTTTATTCCCCAGGGAAAGTGAGAGCCTGGTCAGAACTGGAGACCCTCAGAGAGTAATGACATTTTGTGTCATCCAAGAGCTGGGTATCAATATGCATCCCATTCTAGCCAGGTGGCCCCCGGTGAACAGGGGCCACTAACTGGACACCTAAGTCTACAGAATGGAGGGTCAGGAGACCCAGCCTCCCTTTTCCCACACACTCAGACACCAGGAGAAGAAGCTAGAGGGAGGAGCTAGCTATAGCAGACATTACCTTTGTTCCAGAGAGGTCAACCAGATGCTGCCTACAAGGACCAAGTGAGTGCTGAGCTGGGCTAGATTTTAGTCAGACAGAACTAAAGGGATTTTTCCCCTTCTCCTAGCACACACAAGGGGCCCAGAAGAAAGACACCAAGTAAAACAAAGATGTTTCTCTGAACATGTTGGGGTGTGTGGGTAGTCCTACAGCAGGCACCCACCTGTGACAATGTGGCTATGTGAGGACAGAGAGACCAGGAGATAAACTGAGTGTGGTCCTCCCTGGTTTTTCTTACTCACTGGGACACTGTCTTAACATGGTTTCTGTTGCCGTGATCACGCATTGACTGAAAGCAACTTGGGGAGGAAAGAGTTTATTTCATGTTCCAACGTACAGTCCATCCAAAGGAGAAGTCAGGGTAGGAGCTCAAGGCCAAGACCCGAGGCAGGAACTGAGGCAGAAGCCGTGAAGGACTGCTGCTTAGGAGCTTGTGCTCCAGGCTCGCCTTTCAGGGTCAGTCTGCCCAGGAGTGGTACCATCCACGATGGCGGGACGCTCCCATATTAATCCTGCATCCCCAAAATGCCTCAAACACTAGCCTACAATCTGATGGAGACAATTTTCTCAAATGGGATTCTTCTTTCTAAATGACTCTAGTTTGTCTCAACCTGACAAAAAACTAAGCAACACACACACACTTCCCTGAAACAAGGCTTTATGTACTTTGTCGATCTGAAGAGATGATTAATTCAGTAGTGCATCTGAAATGCAAACACAAGGACCTAAGTTCAATGTCCAGAACAGACGCCAAAAAAAAAAAATCAAAACATAGTGATGCACGTCTGTGATCCCAGCACAGAAATAGGCAGATTCTTGGGGCTCGCTGGAGAGCAACCTACACACACACACACACACACACACACACACACACACACACGCACTTCCTCCTTTATGCTTCCTGAAAGAGGTAGAAACAGTCATTTGCCAGAATAGAAAGTGCAATGTTTGGAAGACAATTTTTCTTCTGGAGCTGATACGAGAGTTCAAGTCACCAGGTCTTCTACTAATGGTTAAGAGAGTGGAACTGTAACCCAACAGTGACATTTGCAAGTGTGGCCTTTGAGAGGGTGATTAGATTAGATAAGGTCATTTGGGAAGGAGGCTTCAAGATTGCATCTTCTTGGCTTTCTAGGCACCACCACCAAGAGATATATATATACTCCACCCACAAAGTGACAGGCCAACTGATGGAGGAAGGTCATTGGCTAATAAAGGCACTGCCCTGGCCCATTTTATTGGTTAGAGGATAGGTGGGAGGAGTAGGCAGAACAGGACGCTGGGAGGAAGAGGAAGTGAGCTCAGTCTCGACAGCTCTCCTCTCTGGAGCAGACGCCTGGGAGAGACGCCATGCCCCGCTCACAGCATGAAGCTCCAACCCAGGATGGACTAGGCTAGAATCTTCCCGGTAAGACCGGTTCTCACAGATTATTAGAGATGGGTTGATCGGGATGTGAGAATTAGCCTGTAAGTGCTAGAGCTAAAGGGCCAAGCAGTGCTTAAAAGAATACAGTGTCTGTGTAATTATTTTGGGGCATAAGCTAGCCGAGCAGGCGGCCGGGGTGCTGGGAATGCAGCCCCGCTGCCCCTATTACTTCAGCCAACCACAGCCCTTGACAGAGCCTGTGCCATATTGTTTGGACTTCTGGTCAACCTAACCATAGCCTAAATAGAGTTATTTTCTCTATAACTCTATAGTATACCCTGTCTCTTGTATTTAGTTACAGTAATGGGGAGTTGACTACTACAGCACACTGGGGCAAGTGGGGGATACATGTATAGCCCTACTTATTCCTTTTCTAGTTAGGGTCCTTAAGAGTGACCTATTTTCACCAAGTTTGGTGACTCTGACCTAAAACTTAATCCAGCATGCTACTTGGACATTCTTTGCCGTTCTTTTCTGTACGTAGGGTCTTTCTGTTAGCTGTTGAGGGTTTTAGTTTTGGTTTGTTATTGTTCTTTTTTTATTTGTTTGTTTTACTGAAATCAGTGATATATCCTGACTTTCCTCCCCTAGATCTTTATATTCATTCATTTTTCATTATTATGGCAAAATGCCTGACCAAAACAGCTTAACAGAGGAAGGGTTATGTTGAGCCGCAGTTTTAAGGGTGCAGTCTGGATGTGAGGTGACTGTCGCATGGTATCTGGAAGCAGAGAGAAATAAATGCTGTGCCTAACTCACTCTCCTCTTTATTCAGCCGAGGACCTCAACCTACGTCAGGATGTGTCTTCCTGTGTTGATTAACTGAATCTAGAAAATTCCTCTCAGACTTGACCCAAGATTTGTATCCATAGAGAGTCTAAATCCCATCGGTTGACAATGAAGATTTAACCATCACAGTGTTTGAGACAATTACTATTTTTGTCCTTTTTTATATTTTCATGTTTGTGTGGGCACATGTGCATGTAAATGCACCTTCATATGTGTGCATATGTGTGTGGAAGTCAGAAGTCAACATCAGTGGTCTTCCTCCATCACTAAACATATATATATTGAAAAAGACTCTTTCGGTGACCCTGGAGCTCATTGGTTGGACTAGACTGGCAGGCCAGCGAGCCCCAGGGGTCCTCCCTCATTTCCCATCACTGGGGCTGTAGACATTCAGTGACACACTTGGCTATTACATGGACACTGGGGGCTCAAACCCAGGTCCTCATGCCTGAGCAGCAGGCACTTCACCCACTGAGCCAGCTCCTCAGCCCCTGTTTCATCCTGTCTATCATCCTCCTGGGTGTCTATTAGCCTTTCTGGGATCCCATGTCTTCTACTTTTGCCACATCTCTTTTTCATTTTATAGTAATTCACGCTCTGGAAACTTGTATCCCGAGGACCATGGGAAGCAAATTGCTAACACCCCTCGCATATCTAAGAACGCATGCGTTTGCTTTGCTCTTGCCCTTGATTGATTATCCCACTGAATATAGAACTCCAAGTTTGAAGTCAATTTCCCTGACAAGGCGGGATGAACTGTCTGTGTATCTAGAGCAGCTCTGAGAACTCAGAACCAGTTAGATGCGCCAACTGTATTCATGGTTTTCATATAAGATTGTAGAATCTTCTAATCTGCCCCTCAGTGCTCACTCCTGCCCAAAATGTCCTGTGCTATATACACAAGTAAAGACCTTCATGTGTCTGTGTATGTGCATGTATGTGCAGGGATATCTACGTGTGTGTGTGTGTGTGTGTGTGTGTGTGTGTGTGTGTAATTGCCTGTGGAGGCCAGAGAACAACACTAGAGTTCTTCCTTATTTTCTTTTAAAATTACACGTATTTATTTATTTGTGTATGTGTTTGTGTGTGTGAGTGTGCATGTGTGTATGTGTGCATGTGTGCGTGTGCGTGTGCGTGTGTGTGTGTGTGTACTCATCACATTGTAAGTATAAAGTCAGAGAGCAATTTGCCAGAGTCATTTCTCTCCTTCCACCATGTGGGTCCCAGGGATCAAACTCTATTGTCACTCCTGGTAATGGGTGCCTGTACCTTGTCAGCTGTCTCAGACATCCTCCACCGTATGTTTTGAGACAGCACCAGGAGTGCCATGCTCCTGCCATGCTCGCTGTCGCGATGATAAAGGACCAAACCTTTGAAACAGTAAGCAAGGCCTGTGGAGCTGTACGCAAGCGCTGCAGGGAGCAGCTGCAAGGGTGCAGCTCCCAAGGTTGTCACTCTGGCCAAGACTGATGCAGCAGCATTTAAGTTAGTATGCTCCTGTCACTAACCCCTCACCCACACTGCTGTATGGAACCCCAGTGAAGTTCACTGGGTCCCCAAGCTGAATGCTAGTGGGGTCACCTCTTTGGCCTATTGTTGATACACTCTCAGGATGGAGAACCATTTGTTCATTTCTCCCCAGAAAATGTGCACATGTCTACCAACTAGCTACAGTCTCGCCCCATGCCTGAAGCTTTCAAGCTGCTGACTTCAGCCCCTGTTTGTGAACGTCCGAGTGACCAATATGATGTTTATCTTGCCCCTTCTAATGTCTTTAGGCTGGCTGGGCCAGCTCGGGGCAGACACAGGCGTCACCAAGCTGTCTTCTCTGCAGGGAAGTGACCCACAGTCTGGCATGTAGGGCTCTGTCCTTGCATAGACTAGTCCAAACCAGGTAACAGAAATGGAGACTCAGCATTCTGAGACTTTATAGCATGCTTGACATTGTCATGGTAGCCAGGCATGATCAGTCAGTTTATATCTTGAATGTCTTCTTTAAAATTCCATTTTCTAGTAATTAATTTTTATTATATTTTACAAAACAATCAATCCATAACTGATTAGACTTTTTAATGTTTGCTTTTGCCTTTTTTTGGAGGGGGGGTTAGGTCTTGCTATAATAGCCCAGGCTAGCCTCAAGCTGGTAGTCCTCCTGCCTCAGCCTCTTGAGTACAGAAATAGCAGGTGTATACCATCACATCTTAGACATTAATTTTAAAGGGGTGCAGGTGTCTTATACTGCAAAAAGTCTGGAAGCACTGCTGTTATGAGATTCTGTCATTTGGGCCTGAGGTAGCTGTGGCAAGGTTGAAATCAGAGCACTCGTGGCGACTGACATGAGACTGTTACAAGATCAAGCCCACGTCGTTCTCTCCAGGGAGCTTCGAAGCTCATGTCCCCCTGTCCCTCACTGAGGGCATACCGCAGCTAACAGTTGCTGGGGGGAGGTCTATTTCTCCAGCCCTGTATTGGCTCCTCCATGCATAAGGCTGTAGGTTCAACCCCCAGTACATCTCCCTCCAAAGGCAGAGCCTCTGTCTTTTCAAATGTGCATGTGTGGGCTCCCGTGTGTGAACAGTGCTGTGCACATGTGTGCACGTGTAAGCAGAAGCCAGAAGTTGACCCAGATGTTTTCTTCCATCATTCCCTTCTTTACTGCAGCAGGGCTGCCTGCTGCCCTCAGAGCTTGCAGACTCATCTTAGTCTAACTGGTCAACTTGCCTTGGGAATCCCGCCTCTCCTTCCCTCAGGCTGAGATTACAGTTGGGCCACCATGCCTGCTCACAACATACACGGGTGCTGGGGATAGCCCTTCATTGGCTGAGCCACCTCTCCAGCCCTGCCCCACCTGGTATAACAGAACCCAACTCTTCCATCTTGTGAACTTGCAGCCCAACAACTAACTACAGATCTTCCTCAGAAATACTTGCTCTCTACTTAGGCTCCACAGAATCTCTAAGTGGGTTGGTATGCAAATTGCTTCAGGATAGTCGAACGTTTCCCAGTGACAGAATCAAAGAATGGTTCCTAGATTTAGGTGAAGATCAACTAAAATTAAGTGAAATTTAAAATGCAATGCCTATTGATAGCAGCCACTTGGCCAGCACGCAGCGGCAAGAAATGGCTAGATACAGGCATACCAGACCGTGAGGGTCTGTGTCTCCATGAGGGTTTTATATCACATAGTACAAACCATTTGCAAAAACTCATTTCATCACATAGTCAAAACCTGCTTTTAACTTTTAGAGGACGGAGAGACGGCTCATTGGTTAAGAGCCATAGCTATTCTTGCAAAAGACCTAAGTTCTGTTACTAACCCCCACAACAGGTGACTCTCAACCTCCTGAGGCTCCAGTTGCAGGGGATCATATATTCTCTACTGGCCTCTACAGGCACTCACACGCATGCACGCATGCTCGTACACACACACGCACACGCATATACACCCCTGCACCCCCACACACACTTATAGCGACATATACACATAATTTTAAAATAATGTATTTAAATGTATATAGTACGTATAAATAAAGCATATTTTAAAATAATATAAATGTATATTAAAACCATACATAAATAATTATGTGTATGCACACACACACACTCACATATAAAGATCCACATGTAAGCTTTAAAAATTCTGAGTAGAGCTGGGTGGCACTTCAGTAGGCTAAATGCTTACCTTATAGCATGAAGATTTAAGCTCCATTCCCAGAACCCATGTTTTTAAATTAAAGTGAATGTGGCAGCATGGGCTTGTTACCTCATCACTGGGGAGGCAGAGACAGGTGGCTCCCTGGGACTCACTGGCCAACTAGCCTAGCTGAACTGGTGAATCCCAAGTTAATGACAGACACTGTCTCAAAAAAAAAGTGCACAATACTTAGTAACCAGTACCCAAGTGACCTCCACACACATGTACACACATGTGCAAGAATACACATAATAAAACATATACACACACATAAAAATTAACTTCATTTTAAAAAATAATAGTAAAAAAAAGGCCTAAGGCCGTGACTTCCTTGATGTATGTGATGCTCTGAGTCCAATCTCCAATATGAGGACAAACCCAGCTCTCTTACCAGTGACATACAGGATGGACTACTTAAAGGGTACCACACCAGTGTCTGCTACCTGTTATGAAATATCCAAAATGAAGATCGATGGATGGAGAGATTATGATGCACCAAATGTCAATTATAGAATCAGGTGGTAGAAAAATCATGGTGAGTATTCTATCATTCCTCTACACTCTCTGAAAGTTTGACATCTTTAAGAAGATTTGAGTGGGGAGAAGCCAGGTCTTAGTGGGCTACACCTGCATCCAGACCCATCCATAAATGTCAGAAACTGAAGACTGAGAGAGGGAAGGACAAAAGGGAGCCTAGGCTTGCTTCCAGTCCTGGGAAGTTCACGACCAGGTGTTGAGGAATGACTCAGAGCCACTCGGACATATGGGACAGAGGAAAGGTAACCGAGCCACATGAGAGAAGGCAGATTACTAGAAACAGGTTAAATAAGTTATAGGGGCTAGTTGGGGGGGGGAGCCTAAGCTAAGTCCCAGCTTTCATAATTACTAATAAGTCTTCATGCTATTATTTGTGGGCTGGTGATCTTGACAAGAAAGTACTGTTATAACAGGAGCCTAAGGATGAAACTCAGCACTAGAGCCCCTGCTAGAAACCCCCAGTGAGGGCCTGGGTGTGATTCAGAGGTAGAGCTCTTGCCTAGAATCCCCCAGTGAGGAGCTGGGGATGTAGCTTAGTGGTAGAGCCCCTGCCTAGGATCCCCCAGTGAGGGGCTGGGGTGTGGCTCAGTGGTAGAGCACCTGCCTAGAATCCCCCAGTGAGGGGCTGGGGTGTGACTCAGTGGTAGAGCCCCTGCCTAGAGTCCCCCAGTGAGGGGCCGGGGTGTGACTCAGTGGTAGAGCCCCTGCCTAGAGTCCCCCAGTGAGGGGCCGGGGTGTGACTCAGTGGTAGAGCCCCTGCCTAGAATCCCCCAGTGAGGGGCTGGGATGTGGCTCAGTGGTAGAGCCCCTGTCTAGAACCCCCCAGTGAGGGGCTGAGTGTGACTCAGAGGTAGAGCACCTGCCTAGAATCCCCCAGTGAGGGGCTGGGGTGGGGCTTAGCAGCAGAGTATCTGCTCATTATACAGGAGACACTGAATTAAGTCTCCATCAATTTAAAAATAAAAAGGAACACTGCTCCTGAATGGGCAAACTAGTCTCAGCTGGGGCTGTGGGGGCTGCTACCAGGTGCGACCATGACTGGAAGGGGACCAGGGCATGGAAGAGGCATAGAAGTCTCGTGTTTTGATGGAACACAATGTGGGTGTGAACTACACGTTTTGTTCAGTTGGTGAGAAGTTGTCACCCTGGTGCGTGTGCCCTCTGCACATCTGCACACATTTCAGTTGTCTTGAAGCATGGTCCTTTCTCACCTTGCTCAGGGCTGAGGGGAAGCTCTCCTTCACAGATTCAAAGGTTTCTAGAGGATTCAGTAGGTAAGAGCTCTTGCTGAGTTCACATCCCAAGCACCCCCCACGGGAAGCCGGCTTTGGCCAGGTCTGCAAGCCTGGTGCTGTGGAGGTGGAAACTGGTATCACTGAGTTTGCTGTCCACCAGCCCAGCTCCAGGCTCAGTGAGAGAAAGAAGGCAGAGAGTGATTCATAAAGCCAAACACAGACAGCTTCTAAAAACCAGCGCAAACATACCCCACGCCCACCCCACACTTTAAAAAGTAATCGTGATTAACTTTTCTAAAAGTTTGCTCCCAAGGCAGGCCTATTTCTCCGAGCCCGGAGTTGGAAGCATGTGTCAGCTGTTTTTTTAGGGGCATTGTCTCTCTGGTTCCTGGTTCCATTTCTGACCAAACTTCAGTCTCCCGTGGTAGCAGCAACTGCCGTCCTTCACATTACCCCTCCCAGTGAAGAAATCCAAGACTCCCCATTCCAAACTACCCTAGAAAACCTTAAAAAGGGGGCTCCCCCCAACCCCACACTGGAATCCGTGGTTGACAGCTCAGGCTGGCTCAGTTTCACCCCATCTAAAGTAGGTGGCCTGGCCACCTTGGACTCAACACTCATTCCCCCGACCCAGGGCCAGCACCTGAGGCCCATTCATCCCTTACCTCATTACAGCCAGGCTCAAACTCAGCCCCTCCCCCTTTCTTATCTCCTTTTCTAACCTTCTGCATTTTTTTTCAAGTCTCATTTCCTGTCGGGTTTTGCATTTTTCTTCCCCGCCCCTACCAGCCTATGACACACTTTCTCTCTGTCTCCTATCTCTTCTCTCTCTGTGTCTCTGTCTCTCTCTTCCCTATGCCCTCTCTTTGAGTCCTCTGATCTCGGGAACCCTGGCCCCTGGCATCCCTATGGGTCTCTAAGGCCCTGGGAAGGTGGTCGCCTCAGACGGGTGCACACTGGAGGCCGGAGCCCAGCGTTGGAGGAAACTGGAGGTCTGCGTGGAGGAAGTACCCGGAGTCTGAGAAGCATGAGCGCCCCAGGTATGTGCATCAGGGCTGGGGACAAGAGGAGGACGCCAAGAGGGGATACTTTGGGGACAGCAGCTGTGCTCTAGAGGCAGTAGGGCAGGTAGGTGGTCTCCTGGGGTGGTAAGGATTCCATTCTTTAGTTCCCTCCCCTATCTTTCTCTCTCCTCCCCTAGCCCTCCCTAAGGGTTTTGGGAATGAACGTAGCCCTAACCCCCTACCCCGCCACCACCCCCACCCCCGCCGCCATGCTTCCTCCCGCTGAGCCACCCCTCCACCCCTCCACCCCATCCACCCCTCCACCCCATCCACCCCTCCACTCCCCCACCCCCACCCAATGCACCTGCCTCAGAGGCTGGAGCAGAACTTAGCTGGCACCTGAATGGCTGGATGTTTGCAGCGCACAAGAGAGCCTAACTCAGGGGCTCTTGAGAAGGTGGTCCTCCTTGCTTTCCAAAGAGAGGTGCCAAGGCGTGGATATTTGGGGACCAATGACCTAATGCTTAAAGTCACCTCTCTATGCTCGATGGGGAGTTTGAAGAGTTTTGTCCTGTAGAGGTTCTGTATTCAAGAGAGAGTGACACATTGCGAGGCTATATTTATGCCTTGGGGGATGGCTAAGGACTATTGCCTAAGGCTGCACTTCCTGTCACTGTCATAGCAAGGGGGGGGGGCCAGCTCAGCATCGATCTCCATATGACCAGTCACTTGGATTTGTAGTTTGAAAAAAAAAATTCTTTTGACATTTATGACTTTTCTGGAAGGTACGACCTACTAGAAAGTGGGGGCAGGAGTCCTTCACCCAACATTTATTCAGTACCTTCTCATGGGTCTGTGTGCTGGAAATCTCAGGCAGTAAATCAGTGAGCGTATGGACAGGAATTTAACCCCAGGGCTTCTTCACCCTGGTGCTTCCCGGGATCCCAGCTGTCTTTAGCCCCACAGCATCTCTGAAGCAGAAATAGATCCCCTGGGCCTGCGATGGGCGCATCCAGGGTAAAGCCAGCAGCGCTCAGCCTTGCGACATCACAGGGAAATGGCCTGCACCTGTACAGATTCTAATAGCGACCTATCAGAAAGGCAGGCTGGTAAGTCACCACCCCCGCAGCTTCGAGCCTGCACAAGAGCGATCCTCCTGTGACCGAAAAGGAAAATCGTTAGAGCAAAGACCTGTAGGCAAATGACAAGGTTGCCAGGAGCTCTGGATGCTAAGGGTGGAGAACTGGGAGTTCTGGGCTAGCCTGGGCTATTCAGAGAAAGCCTAGAGAGACCAAACTCTCGCATGAGGATACCAATGCTTTTGTCTGAGTCAACCAGGGAATACTTCCTGGGTGGCTCTGTGCTTGACACATGGGGGCCACAGAAGGAAGGTGAACCGTGAGGCTGCTTGCCCTGAGATGCATGTCTTGCAGGCAGTATGCGCTGATGACAAAGAACTTAAGGAAGAGTATGGGAGACACTGCAGGGGTCAGTAAGGATCCCAGGCTGAGGCAGGCTGGTGATGCTCGGACATCATCTCCACTTTGCTATGCAGATTTGCAGCATCTCTCCTATTAGGGATTGTTTTCATGGAGCTCTGGGTCTGCGTTTTGAGGACAGGTGGGATGAGGGTCCATCGCTGATTTATGCCCCAGCCCCTCACTGGGGGATTCTAGGCAGGTGCTCTACCACTGAGCCACACCCCAGCCCCTCACTGGGGGATTCTAGACAGGGGCTCTACCACTGAGCCACACCCCAGCCCCTCACTGGAGGATTCTAGGCAGGTGCTCTACCACTGAGCCACACCCCAGCCCCTCACTGGGGGATTCTAGACAGGTGCTCTACCACTGAGCCACACCCTAGCCCCTCACTGGGGGATTCTAGACAGGTGCTCTACCCTTGAGCTTATCCTCAACCAGACTTTAATTTTCCACTCTCTATCTCTGTCTCTGTCTCTCTGCACATGTGCGTGTGTGTGTGCATGTGTGTGTGTGTCTATGTGTGTCTGTGTCTGTCTGTCTGTCTGTGTGTGTCTGACAAGGTCTCACCTATCCAGGCCAGATCTTTGAATTCTTTGAATTCATTTTGTAGCCAAGGCCGGCTTTCATCCTGCCATTCTCACTCAGCCTCTAGAGTATCTGGGAGGATAGAACAGGCTTTCGCTACCAGGCCCAGCTTCCTCAGTATATTAAAAACAAAACAAAACAAAAAACCTGATCTGTCTTCTATCTGCTTTGAAGGTCATAAAGATGGGGCATTGTTATGTCTTATAAGGGCCAGTTTCCCAGGCAGCCCCCCCCTGCTCAGACCATAGCTTGGCTTGCTGTTCTGCAAAGTTAAACCTGTGATATTTGAATTAAAATACATACATAAGATCAAGAGGAGAGGGCAGTTGGGCCAGTGTTCCCTCTTCAGGGTCTAGGGTCTGAATTGGTTGAAAGGTCATGGGATCAGCTGTTGAGCTCTGTGATGTCACTCTCTAGTAGACCCAGGGTACCAACCTTGCTGACTTCAGCATCCTCCATGCAGTTCTCAGTCTGTTTGGTGGTGACCCCTTTGGGGTCAAACGACCCTTTCCCAGGGATCACCTAAGACCTTTGAAACAGACATTTACCTTATGATTCACAACAGTAACAAAATTATGGTTAGGAAATAGCAATGAAAACAATTTTATGGTTGGGGGGGTCACCACAACAGACACTGTATTAAAAGGTCGCAACATTGGGAAAGTTGAGAACAACTGCTCTGTGATATTAGGGACAATCATGGAAGATGTCCTGGGGCTGGAGACATGGCTCGATGGTCAAGAGCAAGTACTGCTCTTGCAGAGGACCTGTGTTCATTGTCTAGCAGTCACATCCCAGCTTACAGCTCCAAGAGATACAACACCCTCTTCTGGCCTCCATGGGCACTGCACTTACCTGTGAATAGCCACACACAGACATACAAATGTCTGTATTTGAAATAAATCATTTTTTAAAAATTAAAAGGGAAGATGGGCCTGCCACTCACTGCCTTTGCTATGAATAACCAAGCCCCAGGCACCATCCAAGGTTAAAGTTGGAGGTCAGATTTAGAGGCTCAGCATCACTGACTGCTCCCACGGTAGCCCAGCTGGGTAGGTTATCTCGCCCAGGCTGCGTCAGCCTCAGTTTCCCTGTTTACAGTCCCAGTCATATAGGGCACTTGTGAGCATTAAAAGAAATCAGAGAGTCTTGCCCAGGAAATCTACTCTGGGAATAAACTGCTCTCACTTGTGTGGCTGCATGGCTCAAGCCAGCTGGAAAATGCTAGGATTGATTGAAATCTGGGAATGAAAAGAAAGGAAAAAAAAAAAACAGCTTTCAAAGGAGCCTCTCAAAAAATGCTTTCTGTTGAAGAAAAATGACAGGGTTTTGCTTGGATTTTTTGCAATGCTAGAGACAGAAGCCAAGGAATCACTCAAGTTAGACAAGAGCTCTATCACTAAGCCATGTTTCCAGCCCCTCACTGGGGGATTCTAGGCAGGGGCTCTAGCACTGAGCCACACCCCAGCCCCTCACTGGGGGATTCTAGGCAGGGGCTCTACTACTGAGCCACACCCCAGCCCCTCACTGGGGGCCCTTTCTCAGGTTCTCTACCACAGGGAACACATCCTTAATCCCACAGAAAAATTACAAGGAACAGATTCCCAGGTGCCATCCTCTTCACCCAGCCAGGCCACGTGGGAAGAACACAGATCTTATAAACTGCCAATGCAGAGCACAGCCCATACAGAGACCCATACTCCCCTCTAGGGACCCTACTCTCTGGCCCAGTGGTTTTTAATGGGTCACTGTTTTCAGAAAGGTAACCTTTCGGACAGTGATTTGCTCAAGGGCTCATAGTTTATAACGGTCCCTCTCAGGTTTGCATAATGGGTGGCCGAGGCCCAGTGCCAGGAGTAATAAAAGCTCACCACCAGGTCCTGCTGCCTGGCAATCGCTCGCCCTTCCCGCCTTTGGCTCCTCCTCCTATCACCACTACAGCTGCTGCACTGCAATGGTCCACACCCATTCCTGACTGGATGATGCTCCCAGCAGAATGAGCAAGAGAAGGGTATGAGAACTTCATTTTGACCCTACCCCCACTTCTACGTTAGAATAGCATCCTCCTTCCTGCCTCTCTCACTGACGAGTATGCAGAGAGCAGAGTAAAAAACCCAGGCTCTTCCCTGCATCCTCACACCTAGAGGGAATTAAGCTAGCACCTGCTGGAACTCTTGCTTTCTCTGGCCACTGCCACCTGTAGGAGTGACCTCACTGTTAGGAAGCAAGACGCTTTACGAGAAGATCTAGGGACTTGGAGCCAGATGGAGAGCCTACTGTCCCAGCTTCGCTCCCTGTGAGCTGTGGGACCTCAGCAAAGTGTCTCGTATAAAACACCATCCTCGGAACTGCAGAGATACCTTCATGATTGAAGGCTTGTTGCTCTTGCAGAGGGTCTGGGTTGAGTTCCCAGAACCCTCACGGAGGGTCATAACTATCTCTAACTCCAGTTCCACCATACCTGGTATTCTCTCTGGCCTCTGTGGGTACTGGGTGCACACATGTTGCCTATGCATACATGAAAGTAAAACTCTTATAAAATAAAAATAAGTAAGCCTTGATGCAAAAGAATACCCTCCAAACCTAGGGAAATGGCTTGATAAAGCATTTGCTTTGCAAGCATGAGGTACAGAGTTCTATCCCTAACACTTACATAAAAATTCAGGACATGTTGGCATGTAGTTTTAATCTCAGAGCTGGGGGTGCAGAGACAGGCGGATCCCTGGGCTTGCAGGCCAGCCATGGCTGAACTGATAAACTATAGGTCAATGAGAGGCCCTGAGCAGAGGTGGACAATGATGTAAATGGTATAATTCCTTATGATAATGGTCAAGATTATCTTTCTGGCTTCCTAGTGAATTTAAAAAGTAAAAACAGGAGCTGGTGAGATGGCTCAGTGGTTAAGAGCATTGCCTGCTCTTCCAAAGGTCCTGAGTTCAATTCCCAGCAACCATATGGTGGCTTACAACCATCTGTAATGAGGTCTGTTGCCCTCTTCTGGCCTGCAGGCATACACACAGATAGAATACTGTATACATAATAAATAAATAAATGTTTTAAAAAAAAAGTAAAAACAAAAGCACACACACACACACTGTCCCCTAAATGGACTTGGAATGCAGGTCTGTCATCCCAGCTACTCAGAAGGCTAAGTCCGGAAGATGACAAGATCAAGTCCAACAAGGGCTACAGTGAGTTCAAACAATCTGGGAGACTCAGTGAGACCCTGTCTGTCTAAAATTAATCTTAAAAAAGTAAAGGTATCATCCCTAAATTAACACAGATAGTGGTTGCACGTGAAGCCAGTGTGTCACAGAGCTCTGGGTCACCTGTTTCACATTTTTCTTTTTGCCTTAATTATTATGAGGATGTGAGGCAGAACAACTTTAAAAGTGCAAAGCCGTAGGGAAGGCGGGGAGTCTTTCCCTGATATATAAAGAGCACCTGTGAATCAATAGACATTGGAACCTGATAATTTTATTCTGAATGGTACAAATAAAAATTCTTTTAGGATGTGTGAGCTAGTTGGTCCCTTTCAAAGTGACTCAGCTCTAGGCCACAGACAGGATGGCTGTGTGGGTGGCACAGGGCAGACCTGGGTGGAACTTCACCTACTCCAGAGGAAGAGAGTTCAACCCTGTGGGGGAAGCGACAAAGGAGACACACAAACAGAGAACAAGCAGAGCAATCAACACCGGTTACCATGAACCCTCGTGAAATGATACCGAGGGAGAACGGTGGACTAGAAACACTCGGAACCGTTTGATGGGGAAAAGGGAGGCGGGGAAGATACCCGGACGTAATGCCGGGACACTGAGGAGGATGGAAAGTTCATCCTGGGTTGTGTAACAAATTGGGGAAGAGGGTCAAGGAGAGGGTAGCTCAGTGGGTAGAGAGCTTGCTGCACAGACGTGAGGTCCTGGGTCCAGATCCCTAGGACTCAGGCGAACACTGAGTGCTGCTGCAGGCTTTCTTAGTCTGCCAGCTCTGGGTAAGGGGAATCTGAGATAGCAGGAGTTATCCAGTCTAGACTATCAGTGTTCAGTGAGAGACTGTCTCAAAATATCAGATGGAGAACAGCTGAGTAAGACCCCCCAAAGTCAATGTCTGATCACCACAGGCATGCATATGGGTGAGTGTGCATGCACACTCATGTGTGCACACACAGATTAGGAAAGAAAGAGAAAGGGGAGGGGAGTAGAGGAAAGAGGAGGAGAAGGCTTGGTGAAACCCAATCAGGACAAATGGGAAAGGGGTCAGGCAGCTTCACTGTTGACATTATATATCAGTGTGTAAATGAATAAACTTCACAGCTCAAGAATCCTGCTTGTGAGCCACTACCTCACAGATGTGCTTGCACAAGCATGCAAAGATCTGTACACCCAGACATTCACGCAGTTGCAGTTTATTACAGGGTAGGACCAAACGCACAATGGATGCTATTGAGGGCATTGATGAGAACCTTATTTGATCAGTGGGTGGAAGACAACGCTAAAATATTTGTGGGATGCTACTTATGGCAGGACCTCTGGGGTTGGGTAGGAAGTTTGAGGATTGAAAACATTTATCTCGGATCCTTTTCTTTTACCCAAAATGTATGTGTGTTTGTATATATGTGTGTATACATGTGTTTCTGTGTATACATGTGTATATTGGCGCATGTACCCGCATGTGTATAGGCATGTGTACATGTATGTATAGTGCATGCATAAATGTGTGCACGTGTATATGCATGTGTATGTGTGTGCATACATGTACATGTGTGTGCATATAGAGATCAGAGGTCAGCCTCAGAGATCTCCAGTCTGTTTTGGGGACAAGGTCTCAGCAGCCTACGGTTCATTAATTAGGTTGGTCTGGCTGGCCCGTGAAACCCAGGAATCCTCGTGTCTCCACCCAGTGCAGGAGGAGTACAAACAGGCACCTGCATGACCACCTTTCATGTCTGTGCTGGGGATTGAACTCAGGTCCTCACACTTGCATAGCAAGCTTTGCTGAGAGAGCCCACGTCCCTGCCCCGAGTCCTTGTCTGAAACTTTTTTAAAGCCATGAGTTGGGTTCTAGCTTTCGGGGATTCCAACTCACCAAGACCGAACAGCATTTCCTTCAGTACTGAGTATCCATTCCAGCTTTGTCCCGCCATGTCAACAGCGTGAGAACCCCCGGGCTGTGGTCTCTGTTGGGGTGCAAAACTAGGGCTCACCAGTAGGGGAAAACCTTCATTTTACTTCATTAGTTATTATATTATTATTATTATTATTATTATTATTATTATTATTATTATTATTTTAGTTAGAGTTTCTATTGCTGTGAAGAGACACCGTGACCATGGCAACTTTGGCAAAAAAAAAAAATTTAATTGGGGTGACTCACAGTTTCAGAGGTTCCGTCCATTATTGAGGCAGGTGTGATATGGTGCCAGAGCTGAGAACCCTACATCTTGTAGGAAGTCAACTGACTGTAACACTGAGGGAAGCTTCAGGAAATAGACGAAGAGACCTCAAAGCTCGCTCCCACAATGACACACTTCCTCCAACAAGGCCAAACCTCCTAATAGCGCCACTATCTTTGGGGATCATTTTTTCAAACCACCCCTATACTATTGTTGTTGTTGTTGTTAACATGTTTGGGTATTTTGCTTGCATGTATGTCTGTGTACCACCTGTGTGCCTGGTACCCACAGAGGCCAGAAGAGGACATAGAATCTCCTGGATCTGAAGTTGCAGATGGTTGTGAGCCCCCACATGGGTGCTAGGTATTGATTCTAGATCAGAGCCTTTAATCACAGAGCCATCTCTCTATCTGCCATTTCTTTATTTATTTTGAGACAAGGTCTCACTTTACATATAGCTCTGGCTAGCCTAGAACTTGCTATGGAGACCATGCCGGTCGCCAAAGTCACAGAGATCCTCCTGCCTCTGCCTTCTGCTAGGTTTAAAGACACGCGCCGCCACATCAGGTTCCTTTTCTGATTATTTTTGTACATATGTGTATATGCACATGGATGTGCAAGTGTGCACAGATATGTGAAATCAGAAGAGGATTTCAGGTGTCCTGCTCCATCATCCATCCAGAACCTTCTTCTCTTGAGAGAAGCAAACCTGCAACCAGGCCAACAGGCAGCAAGCCCCAGCAATCCACCTGTCTCCACCCCACCCCACACAGTACTGGAATCACAGACAAGCATATGACCACACCCAGCGATTATGTAGGCACTGTAGATTTGAACTCAGAGCCTTAGCATTGCTCAGCAGACACTCTCCCTGAGTCTCCTGGGCTCAGGCTTTGATTTCATTATGATAGCACACACACTGTCCCATCCAGTCTTACCCACACAGCTCGATGAGCTTGGTTTTGTTTCCTTAGACTGGGCTACACAAGGCAATTTTCATACCCAAAAGAAGTGTCTTTTGAGCACATCCCTTCCCCCTCCCCCTCCCCTGCTGCTCCCCTCCCCCACCTCGTTTCCCTAGGTGGTTTCACTTCTATTTTCATGTCCTCTGCACATAGAGATTTTGGGCAGCTGTAGAAAATCTAGGACAAGAGAGATTTCGTGTACACACGTGGAGCCAATCTTAGGCATGGGCCATCCATAGACACCCAGGGTGCCTCCCATCCATAGACACCCAGGGTGCCTCTCACAAGACCTCCTGACAGCCAGCCCCAAGGCGAACTCTCCCCTGCATTGTTCCATAAGCCTTTCTTCGCCTGTTCTGGCCTTCCCACCAATGCAGTCACACAGGATAGACCCCTCTCTGGCCTCCTTTACGCGGAAGGTCTGGGGAACTCCTCCAGGTTGGGTCTTGCTGAGGCTGGGCAGCACATATTACATATTTACTATATTTTTTTTCCATTCTACCACTGGTAAGCATGTCTATGTGGTGAAAGGTGTGTACTGGCCTGGGAATAGCTCAGTGGTAATGTGCTTACCCAGCCTGTGTGAGGCTCTAGGTTTAATTCTCAGCACTGAAAACAAAACAAAGCAAAGCACAAAGCATGCTTGGGTTAGACAGCTAGAGCCAGCTTCGTCAAGTCCAGTTCTGCTGGCAATGTCCTGAGCACCTACTCTAAGTCAGTCGGTACCTTCTCCTGTGGTGGACTGGATGAAAATGGCCCCCATAGGCTCATATATTTGAGTGGTTGGTGCCCAGTTGGTAGGCTCCTTGGGAAGGATTAGGAAGTGTGGCCTTGTTGGAGAAA
This sequence comes from Microtus oregoni, assembly GCF_018167655.1. NCBI lineage: Eukaryota > Metazoa > Chordata > Mammalia > Rodentia > Cricetidae > Microtus > Microtus oregoni. Next base: position 2,212,069 of record NW_024543062.1, read on the forward strand.
GTGTATCCCTCCCTGGGAGTAGGCTTTGAGATTTCAAAAGCTCATGCCGGGCCCAGCCTGTCTCTCTGCCTCCATCTTTTGGATCAGATCTTTAAGCTCTCGGCTACTGCTCCAGGGCCATACCTGCCTGCTGCCATGTTCTCTGCCATGACCATGGACTCTGAAACCATAAGCAGGCCCCCAGTGAAATGTCTCCATTTATAAGTGGACTTGGACATGCTGTCTCCTCACACCAACAGAACAGTCACAAAGACACCTCCCCAGCATGCTTAGCCAAGGCTGACTTTGACCGTGGTGTTGTCATGGAGTGACCTCATGGCCTGTTTGATCTGATGCTTGCTGATCTGAACACCCATGGTGAACACAGATGTGGCTTGTCCTCCCAGGAGTGGGGGATGGGATGGCCACCTGAGCTCGGTGTGCTTCTATTGGCTGGCTTCACTTCGAGGGATCTTAAGGTCTCTCTTTCATTAAACAATTTGGGGTGCACGAGGCACAGTTTGTGTGTAGTGGTCAGAAGACAGCCTGTGAGGGTCAGTCCTCTTCTTCTGCCAGTGAGCCCCAGAGATCAGGTCGTCGGGCTCAACCACAAGCCTCTTTCCCTGCTGAGCCCCCCCACACCAGCACTGTCTATTAGTCTGCTGGGCCAGCAGCACTTGAGATTTAGGGAATTATTACTAGTATGAAGTAAAACTGCGTTTTATTGACACTGATAATTCTCTTGTCGCCTCCAGAAAGGGCTATGTGACTCACTAAAGTCTTAGAAGAAGAAATCGCTTTTTAAAAGATATTTGCACGTAGTTGGGCATTTGGTTCTGAGGAAATGTTTGATTGAGTAACAGTGGCATGGCATGAGTCCCCCCAAGCCTTCAGCTTCCAGTCCTCAGTTGGTTTAGAAAACACAATGTGTGGGGTCAGTCAGAAGGCTGGGGGCCGAGGGGTGGGCAGGACCCACAGATTGGAGGAGAGAACCCGTTGTCTTCTGGTCACAATACATATGCTACGACAGGAGTGCTTCCGCGTGTGCACACATTGAAGGCAATTCTAGAGAAACTCGTCGTGTGTTAGACTTGAGGGTGTGTGCCTGTAACCCTAAACTGCGGCAAAAATATTGCAGGTTTGAAGCTAGCCTGCACTACCTGGTGAGTTCCAGGTTAACCTGAGCTACACAGTAAGACTTTGTTTGCTTGCTTGCTTGTTTAGAAAAAGATGAAGAGGGGGTCTGGGAAGTGGCTCCGTGGGTAAGAGCACTTGCTGTGCAGGCTGAGGACCTGAGTTCAAAGACCCAGCACCCAGGGAAAAAGCCAAACATGGCTGTACATGCCAGCAACCCCAGCACTGGAGGGTGGAGACAGGTAGATCCTGGGAGCTTCCTGGCTGATGGGCCTCACTGAAACAGCAAGCTTCCAGTTCAGTAAGAAACTGTATCTCAAGGCATGAAGGCACAGTGGTAGAGGAAGACACTGCCAACACACACACATACACACACACGGAAACATTTTTAATTTTACCTTAAACAAACAATTAAGAAATTTATATGATTTAATATTCTTTAAGGGAGGGGCTTTGACTTAGGTTTGGATCACTGAGCCATAGGGCAATCTTGGCCAAGTCCCTTCACTCCACAGAGACTCAGTCTTCTCATTATATTCAAGAAGAAGATCAAATGGGACTTGAAGTTGAGAGGCATTCCATTTTGCAGGCCAATTCCAGTCAACTGGCAATGGCTTCCAGGAGCACTTCCTAGAGAATCCAAGCTCAGCAGCAGAGCATTCTGAGATCGATTGATGATGTCTGCTGCGGTCAGGAGTCTGAAAGGGGCATCCTGGGCACCCTTTCCTCTTCTCCACCAGCTACAAACTCCACGGTGACCTTGTGACTTTGAACAAATCACTTCACTGCCCCCAAGATTTTGTTTCCTGGCGAGACAAGATGAAGATAAATAATCCCTGCCTTCTGCTCCACGAGATTGCTCAGAGGCGCTTGCGAGCTAAGTGGGTGAAAAATGGAGATGGGAAGAGCAGAGCCTTCTGTGAAGTGAAATGAAGGTTGATTTTTATTAATTGACCTCTCGGGCGTGGATCCTGTCATCAGCCTTGGACTCCTCCGCATCAGCCTTTGCTCTGAACTTCAGCATCCTCCTTCCTCAGGAAGACAGGGCCATTTGGCTTCCCTGGGGTCACAGAGAAATGGAGGAAATACAGATGTTGGATACAGGCTATGGTCCTTCAGTAACACAAGATCTTTCCATTGCTGGTGTGTGTGTGTGTGTGTGTGTGTGTGTGTGTGTGTGTGTTTAAATGCATGTGCATGCATGTGCAGTCAGAGGTCAACCTTGAATGTCATCCGCGGGAGACATTCATCTTGGATTTTTCTTCTCTTTTATTTTAGGCAGTTGTTGGGGGGGGGGTATATGGTTTATATGCAATATCATGTGTGAGGAGGTCCGAGGATAATTTGTACATGTGGCTTGCATGCTGTAGCATGTATGTGGAGGTCCAACGGTACTTTGCATATCTGGTTTGCATGCTGTAACATGTGTGTGGAGGTCCGAAGATAATTTGTATATATGGTTTGCATTCTGTAGCATGTGTGAGGAGGTCCGAGGATAATTTGTATGTGTGGTTTGCATTCTGTAGCATGTGTGTGGAGGTCCGAGGGTAATTTGCATACATGGTTTGCATGCTGTAGCTTGTGTTTGGAGGTCTGAGGATAATTATAGGGAGTTGGTTCTCTCTTTCTACCACATAGGTATCAAGAATCAAACACAGGGCATCAGACTTGGCAGCAAGCTCCTTTATTCTCAGAGCCATCTTACTGGCCCTCATAGTGTTTTGGGGGGATAGAATCTCTCACTGAAACCTGGAGCTAACCATTTTATCAAGGCTCACTGGTCACTGAGCTCCAAGAATTTATCCATATCCAACTCCCAAGCACTAGGATTACACGATCACTTCACCACACCCAGCCTTTTCACATGGGTTTTGGGGTTTGAACTTGGGTTCTCATGCTTGCTCAATGAAGCCTTTACTAACTGAGCCGTCTCCCTGGGCCACAACTCAGCATCTTTAACAACTGGCCAGGTCCAAGTCCTAAGTTTCTTCTTGCATAATGGAACCCCCTGAGCTCCTGGTCTGTACTAACACCCTTGCCACTGATGCAGCTGCCCACCAGGTGGGAAGAGACATGCTCCCCAAATTCATCTTGATTTCCCTTAGGGATCCATCCTTATGCAGATCTCTAAGCGAAATGAGTTCCCCAGCTGGGTAGTTAGCACTTGTGACAGCTGTGTCAGGAAGCTCTGATCAACCCACAACTCTGGGAAGCCAGTGCAAACTCCCAGGCAAATCAGTCTTTGTCACCAGACAAATGCATCCCTGTCCTTAAACCCACAAGCCCTCTTCCTTTCACCTCTTCTGCCACCATCCATAGAGAGCCTGTGGATTGCCAGATCCTGTATGTCATAACGTCCCCCAGCAGATCCTGGGAGCTGTCTATTATTCAGTGTAAGCAAAGCATTGAGGTGTTTCTTCTTGCCGGTGGTGTATGCCAAGGTGGATTTGCTGACTGGTTATCCAGGCCCTTGTTTATCAATGTGTGTATTTTATAGTCACCATCTCCCCTTCTGCTTCTTACTTCGGGCTTCTATGGTGACCAGTGTTTGTTGTGGTACGAAATGATATACATTCAGAATTTTCCAAGACACAAAAGCGTGGGTCTTCTTTTTTTTTTCTCCTGGTTTGTTTTTTTTTTTTCTTTTTTCTTTTAGCAACAGATAGATGACTTGAGTTTCCTGCCATGCTGGAAACACTGAATCAGACCCTTGTTTTCTTTAAAATCTGAAAATCTCAGCCAGAGGTTGTTGAAGGTGGTGTCTGGTAGCTGAGGTGCAGCCCCTTCCCAGGGGACTGTTCTGGGGAAGGTGTGTGGCCACCTACACAGACAGTAAGACTGCCTAATTCAAAGCGCTCCTTCTAGGGGAGTATTGGGAGTATTGTTCCATCTGTTAAGTCCTGAGTTCCAGACCAGAATCAATATTTAAAAGAATGAGGAGGGAAAGGAAGGGAAGCAGGAGGGGGAGGAGGAATAAGAGGAAGAAGAAGAAAAGAAGGAGGAAGAGGAAGGAAGAAGGAGGGGGAGGAGGAAGAAGAGGAAGAAGAAAAGGAAGAAGAGGAAGGAAGAAGGGGGGAGGAGAGGAGGAAAGAAGAAGAAGGAGAAGGAGGAGGTGGAGGAAAAGGAGAAGGAGGAGGAGGAGGAGGAGGAGGAGGAGGAGGAGGAGGAGAAGAAGAAGAAGAAGAAGAAGAAGAAGAAGAAGAAGAAGAAGAAGAAGCCAAGTATATATAGTAACACTCACTTATACAACACTGGGGATGTGGGGACAGACTGATCCCTGGGGCACACTGACTGGCCAGTCAACCTAGTCAAATCAGCGGGCCCTAAGCCAGTAAGAGGAATTGTTTCAAGAGTAACAAGGTGGCTTTCTCTTGAGAATCGACACACAGGTTGTTCTCGGGTGTCCACACACACATGCATATACATGTATAGCCACAGGAGCATACACACACACACACACACACACACACACACACACACAAATGAGAACATTACTAGGCCAGCAAGGTGGCCCAACAGGTAAGGCTATCTATCCACGGGACCTGCATGGTAGGAGTGAATAGACTCCCGAGAGTTGCCCTCTACCCTCCATGCATGCACTGCGGGCACCTATGTGCTTCTGCGAGCACTCGGGAGCACACACAAATGATTGAGCAGCGCTCTCCGCTTCCTCCCACGACTTGTCTGTTCCTTCAGGCAGTTCAACACCTGGTGTCATCCACAGAGCAACCACTGTGACGAGCACACCCCTGCCAGTACCAGCCCTGTGACCTCAGGCAGGTCACTGACCTACACCTCCATTCTCTCCTATAAAATTGAGGATAAATCAGGAGTTGGCCCCCATCTGTAACCCCCAACTCTCAGGAAGTGGAGGAGAAGGGTCAGGAGTTCAAGGTCGTTCTCAGCTGTGTCGTGAGTGTAAGGCCAGCCTGGGCTAGATTAGATCCTGTCCTGAAGAGGAAGAAGAGGAGAAAGGGGAGGAAATGGTGGAGCTAGAGAGGGGATGGGAAGCAAGCAGGCAAGCATACAGGTCCCGGGGCTCACAGAATTGGGTCAGTCATCTTAGAGGGGCTGCTGAGAGAAGGTGAGCTCACCCCCTTCTCTGCCTTCTTGCTCTCATATGTAACATCTTTTTCCCTTCACTGGGATGAAGCCACAAGCAGATTCTCACCAAACGTGGCCCCTTAACCTTGGACTTGCCAGTGACTAGAACCACGACCCAAAGACATTTCTGTTCATTATACATGACAGAGGCTATGGTTTCCTGTTCCTGCAGCAGTGTGGTGAATTAAGACACAGACACTCACATCCACATACAACACACACATACAGCACACACAAACAATACACACTCTCACACATACACACGTGCACACACTCGCACACAACATACACTCACACACATGCACACACACAACACACACTTATACACATACAATACACACTCACACACACAACACACACATACAGCACACACAACACACACATACAGCACACACAACACACACTCTCACCCATGCACACGCGCACACACACTCACACACAACACACACTCACATGCACACACACAACACACACTTACACACTGCACACTCACACACAACAACACACTCACACACAATACACACATACAGCACACACTCATACACATATAATACACAGTCACACACACACACAATGCACACATACAGCATACACTCAACACTATTCACCTATAATGCATAAACACATACAAGCATATAACACACACCCAGGAACTAAAATGTACACTCTGGAATGTTCTTATAATTCAGGGAATGGGGGGCTGGAAATGTGGCTCCGTGGGTAGAGTACTTGCCTAGCATGTAACACAATGGAACACTGTGTTCCATTCCCAGGGTTGGCTAAATCACATATAGTGACATTGACCTGTAACCATGGCATTGAGGAGATAGAGACAAGTATCAGAAATTCAAGGTCATCCTTGACTATATGGTGAGTTCAAGGCCAGGCTGGGCTACATGAGACCCTGTCAAAAAAACAAAAAGCATATCAACAAAGGAAAGATGGTTCTCCACCCCGAGAGTATCATCTGGTGTCATAGTTGGTACTTAATAGACTAGAATCACCTAGAAAAGGTGTCAAGCACTGTCTTTTTCAGGGTGGCCTGTGGACATGTCTAAAAGGGAGAGCTCTGCTTAGTGTGGGAGGACCTTGCCCACTGTGGGCAGCGCCATTCTCTTGACAGTTGGTCCTTAGTTAAATAAGGAAGTTAGTGAACAAACCAGCAAGGAGCCTTCCTCTGGGATTTCTGCTTCAGGCTCCTTCTTGAGTTCCTGCCCTGACTTCCTTCAGTGGTGGACTGTGATCTGGAGGAGTATGCCAAGCCGACCCTTTCTTCCCTGGAGCTGCTTTTGGTTGAGTATTTCATCAGAGCGGCAGAAAGGAAACTATAGCATCTATTGAGACAGATGTGCTGCAGCCAGGGGCATGATGGCACAGCTGCTTTGAATGAGCAGTTAGGGAGCCAGCTGGCCAGAGGGTGTGCAGCAAGGCCTCCTGGAGCTGAGAGAAGATAGACAAGTGGGGGAATGGCCTAGACACAGCTGGGGCAGGCCAAGGAGGCGACTCAACCGGGCCCGGAGTCCTGTCCCCAGAACCCATGATATTACAAATGAGGCAGTGGACATCTGTAATCTCAGAGCCGGGGAGGTGAAGACAGGTGGATTCCTGGGATTTATTGATCAGCCAGCCCGGTCTCCTCTGTGAGCTCTGAGTTCAGTGAGAGACCCTGCCTCCAAAACAAAGTGGATGTGGGGAGATGGGTCAGTGGGTGACAGCACTTGCTGTGGAAGTGTGAGGACCTCAGTTCAAATCTCCAACATTCAGGTAAAAAGTTGGTCATGGTTGTGCACGCCTATAACACAGCATAGCAGAGAGTGGAGACAGGAGGATTGCTGTGTCATGCTGGCCGCCAACCTAGCTCCAAGCGCAGAGAGATTAAGAGAGAGAATGGCAGACTAGGACATTTAATGTCCCTCTACATGAAAGCATGGCCACATGCACAGAGACACACACAGACGCGCGCACACACACACACACACACACACACACACATGCAGAGAGAGAAAGAGAGAGAGAGAGCTAAGACACCTGACTTCAATTTCTGGCCTCCACATTTGTGAGTGCACATGTGTACACACACACACACACACACGCAGAGAGCTAGAGCTAGTGTCAAGTGTTTTATAAAAAAAAAATAAATAAAAGATATGGGAACAAGGGTGGAAAGCCACCACAAGCTTGGGATGCTGTGCCAAGGAGGGCAGATGCTATCCTACAGGCAAAGCTGAGCCACTGGGGCATTGGATCAAGGGCTGCAAGCCAGGACGGATGGACAGGTTACAGAGATCACAGACAGCAGTGAGGAGAACAGATGGGACCCTCAAGGCGAAAGGCAAGCCCTCATTTAATTGGACACAGGCCAGGCAGAGTTTTATTGCTACTCCGGGAAACTTTGCATTGAAATGCAACACAAACACACACACACACACAGACACACACACACACAGAGACACACACACACACACAGAGACACACAAACACACACACACACACACACAACTGAGAGCCACGCAGTTCCTGCGTGTTTTTGTGATTGTCACGAAGTGTGCCCACCCTCCTGAGGGACACTGAAGCAAGAACAGAACACAGCAAGCTGAGAATTAATATTGCAGGATGGCGGTTCCTAATGCAGTAGCAACTTTCAGCTATGTATGTCCCGAGTATTATAAACAACAAAAACCAGAGAATGTAAGCCCAATTCCTGCATTCATCTCTCTGCTTCTTGACTATGCACCAGTGTCGCCAGCAGCTTCCCATTCCTGTCACCATAGTGGATTAAAATCTCAAATAAGCCCCCAGTTTTAGATTCATTTATCTAACTGTGATAAAATACCCCGACCCCCCCCCAAAAAAAAGCAGCAGCAACAAAAAACAACTTAGGGGAAAAGGGCCTATTTCAGTCCGCAGTTCCAGATTACAGACCATAGTATAGGGACGTCCAGGCAGGAACTTGACACAGCTGACCACAGCACATCCACAGTCCAGAGTGAGAATAAATGCACGCATGCCCAGTTCTCGGCTCCGGTTCTCTTCCTGTACAGTTCAGGACCCCCTGCCTAGGGAATGCTGCTCCCCACAGTGGACTGGATGTTCCCACATCAATTACCAATCAAGACGACTCCCCACAGATATGATCTAAGTCCCTCGCTGCAACGCTTCCCGGGTGAACCTATACTGCGTCAAGCAGTTAAAACGCTCACACTTTTTCTTGCCTACGTTGCTTTGGTCAGGCCTTTTGTCTTATCAATAGCTAAAGGAACTAATACACGGTATGAGTTCTCCACTGTGAAGCACACTCATTTTAAGCACATGCTCGGTGGGCTTTCATGAATGCCTTTGGCCATATAGCCACAATCTCAATCAAGATAGAAAATGCCTGCATCAGGCTAAAAGCTGCCTCACGTGACTCGACATGGTCCTCCCCGGGACAGCAATGTCCATCTTTCCCTGGGACTGTCAGAAAGGTTCAGGCCCCACCCTGAGCCAGCTGCATTCAAATCTCCATTTTCACAAGTTGGTGAGGAACTCTGTGCGTATATCTAGACGACCCAAGTTCCCACAGAGAGAGTTGACAAGTCCGAGATGTTGTTCCTCTCTATATAAATAGCAAAACCTGAAGCAGGTCCAGAGTAAGAGATAGATGACTGAGTTTGAGGAGAAAAAAAAAAAAAAACAGGAATAAGGAAAATACTCAATCGGGAGGAAATTGGGAAGCCATAGCAAAAAACTTCTCTGTTCCCCAGACCTCAGACTTCCTTTCCCAGGCTGGACCTCTGCTGACCTGGCAGCTTAGGAGAACTGTGAGGACAATACTGGAGGACGCTGGGGTGAGTGGGGAAGCTGCTTCTAGCTCTCTGTTCTGGACCAGAATTGAGAAAGCTGTCCGACCAAACCTGTGTGGCAAAAAAAACCTTGATTTGGAAATTGTCTGTATTTTTTTTAAAAAAAAAATTGTTTGTAATATTGGGCGTTGAATCCAGTGACTTGCACATGGAAGGTGTTCTACCTTCTAGCTACATCCCAGCCCCTCACTGGGGGAATCTAGGCAGGTGTTGAGCTGTATCAAGGGCCCTTTGTACTTTTTATTTTGAGCAAAGGTCTCCTTAAGTAGGCCAGTTAGGCATTGACCCTATAATTGTCCTGCCACAGCCTCCCAAACCCTGAGGTTATAGGCATGAAGCTCCATACCCGTTTCTGTAGTTTTAAATGTAAATTAATTTATTTTTTTAGCAGTTATTTATTTATTTAGTTGTGTGGTGTGTGGAACCTTTTTTTTTTATGGGAAGTCCTATTCTGGGACTGGCAAATGAAGCCAGTAACTCCAGAAGGACCGTGGTGGGGGAGGATTGAGTTTCCTTTGGGTAGCAGGCCAGCAGGTGGAGAGTGGACAGTTTTCACCCCACTTCTATTGCTTAGGCACAAAAACTTAGCTGAGGTTAACTGTGAATCTTTTTTTTTTTTCATTTTTTCAGTTCTTTAGCCCAGCTTGTGTAGGGTTAAGCTTGAACTCACTTTGTAGCCAAGGTTAGCCCCAAACTCATGGCCCTGCACTTCTATCGTTCCTAATTTCTCATAGAACCTCCCTTAGCGTTTCCGTTTTCTAGTCACCTTGCCTACTATTCCTGCTTGCTCCTTATCTTCCAACTCACGGCATTTGCACAGGAGCCATAATTATTTCAGCCCCTCACTGGTCACCCCGGGCGCCTGTCCACATCCCTGCTGGGTCCGGCTCTGACATGCTTCATCTTCAGAGTCTGGTTTTGTTTGCTTGTTGGTCCTCCCTCACTTTGTGACACACTTGTTTTATTTTTCCGATGATGGCTGTTCCTGCTTCGTTGAGTGATACTAGCGGAGGGTTGGGTCAGTGGAAGTTCTGAGTTTAAGTTTGATTTCCAGCCTTCACATTGGGGCTCCCGGGATCCAACACCTCTTCTGGCCTCTTGGGGGCACTGCATGCAGGTGCGTCCTATTTAGGTTCTGTTTAATGTGTGTTGTATTAGAGGGGCTCAAACTTTCAAATTGCTGGGACTGCCCTCACCTGCCCCTCGGCATCCCTGTGTCCTCCTCGTCATAGGCCAGCTCATTTCCGCAGCCCCCCTCTGCTATAGTCCACTGCTACTTAGGGCCTGTAGCGGGGTAGCTGGATTTTTATAGGGCATAAATTCAAGCCGCAGCAGCCTTGATAGGCTGGGTCCAGCAGCCCTTCCCGCCACAATGCTGGAAAAGACACGTGCTGACCAGCAGAGAGAGGAGAATTAACCAATATTACCACAGTAAACAACAGAGCCCCCAAAGCCCACCTTCAGGGACTGATGGGAGATTCAGGTTTAAGCTGACTAGGCCAGATGGGAAAGTGGCCCTGGTCAAGATGGGGTCTGGTGAGTTGTCACCCCTATTCTTGTCATCTTCAAGGAAGCCCTGATCACTGCCATGGTTTGGTGGAGCCAGCTGGATCTCCCATGACGTAGACACTTTGGCTCCAGTATGACCCTTCACCATCGTGGTTGACTGCCTGGCCTCTCACCCCATCCTTGTTGCTATGGAGCTGGGTTAGTTCCCTGTCAACAGAGATGCCTGTGGTTCCATGCTGCTGTTGGTGGAATCTCTGGTGACTCAAGGGGAAAGCTGAGGAGGCAGATGTGGAACCAGGAGCCACAGTGACAAGTTCGTGAGGCCAGCGACCCAGGTCCTCTCGTTCAGGCATTCTGGGAAAGTGTGGAGAAAGAAAATGCTTTGTGAACTATGGCTAATGCCAGCACTTAGTGAGCCTGTGCTTCGGGGCTGGGACATTCACCAGTGACTCTCCAGGGATGTACTTTACCATCTTCCTCTGGGGCCACATGTGGGTGAGTCAGCAGGACCAGGGCCATGGACCACACACAGCCTTCTGGGGTTCACAGAGGATATTCTGAGGGAATCCCACCCTTGGACCCCCGAAGAAGCCCTGGAAGGGGTGGCATTCTTTATCCTCACCAACATGTTCCTGCTGTCACTGAGGGGCCCTCAGTGGATCCAGTACTAAGTTCAATTTTTATTTATTTATTTAGTAATTGGCTCTGCTCAACTCACTGAAGGAGCTTTGAGGGGTTCTATTTAAACTCAGAGAGATGAGAAACCAGAGCCTCTGGCTTCCTGGCCTACCTGCATGTTCACTGTAGCTTGCTATCTTCCCCACTCGGCACAGCTCTTTTATGGCCTCTTAGAACTGCAGGACGACAGCTCGATGCCCTGTCACTTCGCTGGAGAGTCAGGACACCAGCAGGTTCATTACCTTCCCATGCCCCCTCCTGGCCTCCCTGTCTCCTACTTAGACTTCCCCTAGAATTGAAGGGGCATGCAGCCTCCTGCCAGATGAAGGAACGGTGGGTCGGCCCCATTCTGTGACCAGTGTCCATACAGAGAACTTCAAACCCCACCTTCGAGGGGCTAGGGCAGTGCTTCCGTGGGTAAAGTGCTTGCCGTGCAAACATAGAGACCTGAGTTCAGTTCCCTAGCTCCCACATACAGCCAGACATGTCTTTAACCTCAGAGCCTCTACACTGAGAAAGGAGACAGAGACGGGAAAACCCTCAATAGCTCAAGACCAACACGCCTGGTGTCTGCAGGCCTGCAGGACATGAGAGCCCGCTTCAAACAAAGTGAAAGGCAAGGATCAATGACTGAGGGTGTCTGCTGATGTCCACATGCAGGCAGTGGTCCATACGTGAGCATCTACACACACATATACACACATATGTATCATTTTAAAAAACAAATGCCATCGAGACTCCCTATACTTAACTCCTACATCAGGTTCAGCTCTGCCCAAGCCAGCAGTCTGCCCTCATCCCCTGACCTCTACCCCACTGCCCTCCCCTGCCTGCTTTCCTGGCAGTCCTCACAGCACAGCTGCCTCCCTCGCCTGACTTTCCGCTGTGCTTTGTAGTGAAAAGACACCATGTTCCAAGTTGTGGCTCGGTGGGCAGAGTGCTTCCTAGCGTCAATCTGGTGATGATGCCTGTCGCACTGCCACTTGGGACATGGGATCAGAAGCTCAAGGTTGTCTTCAGATAGGCAGTATGCAGACCACCTGGGCTTCAAGAAACCATGTCTCAAAAAACAAAACAAACATACAAAGAAACAAAGAAAGGAAGAACCAAGGGATGGGGCTGAAGAAATGACTGGTGGGTAAGAGCATTTGCTATGCAAAGGATCCCAGCTCACACCTAGTAAACTGGGCGTGGCTGCGTGCATCTGGAGTCACACTGCTGTGGAGGATTGCTGGGGCTTGCCGGCTATCAGTTTAGCTCCATGCTCATAAGAGACCCGGTCGCATGGGAGTAAGGCAGATAGTGATAGAATGAGTTACCTGCCATCTTCCTCTGGCCTCCCAACAAGCACATACACCATGAACACACAAATGTGTGAGCACACACACACACACACACACACTCACACATGGTGGAGAAACTACAGTACAAATTCTAAAGGCTGCAGCCACTGCAGGAAACATCTGGGCAGCTGCAGGAGGACGCTCCCTTAGAGTTCCTCTGGTGGCTAATATTTAATGCATGTGGGAATTTGTCAGCATGTATGTGTGTGCATCACCTGTGTGCCTGCTGCCCACAGAGGTCAAAAGAAAGCACCAGATTCCCTGGAACCAGAGTTACAGATGGTGAACCACTATATGGATGCTGAGAACTAAACTCAGGTCCTCTTCAAGGGTAGTAAGTATT
>NW_024543062.1:3677500-3685000 GCF_018167655.1 Microtus oregoni
TGGGGCGCAGGGGGCTGGCTGCAGGCTCTAGCCAAGTTTGCTAATATTTCTTCGCTGCAGATGTCCTGAAGCCCCGGAAGGGTCCCCTGGGGACGCGGACCCTATTAGAACAAATGTGCTCTGCTTTTGTAAAGAGGCGCGTTGGCGGCGCCTGTCCTATTACAGGCGACACATGATCAATAGGCTGATAACGCAGCAACATCAATATAAGCGACAGAACAATGAGGGATATCATTGGGCATCTATCTTAATATAGCCCGCTACAAGCGCGCTGACAAAGAGTGCAGCTCATGAAAATTCCGCCCCACGATCCCCCATCTCCGCTCCAATATGCGCACGCACTCCCCCAGCTGCCGGCGCTATTATTCTCCAATTTCAATTTGACACCCCAGCCTTTCATGCTAATTCTATTATTGTAGGAAGTTTATGTGATTTCATATCACTAGAAATCGGTAATGTATAATAACCCTTTGGGCAAGAAACCCAGTCCCCGCAGCCGCCACCGGAAAATAATTACTTTCATATCAAAACTCTGCAGGAGCCCAGCGGCCCGGCCCTCTGCAGCCCCCGGCTCCTGTCACCCTGCGCCGCGCGCCCCCGGCGTGTGCCAGTGCGCGGGGGGGGGGGGGGGTGTGTGCGCGGGGGCGCGCGGGAGTGGTGTTTTGTGTGTGTGTGTGTGTGTGTGTGTGTGTGTGTGTGTGTCGTGTGAACGCAAGGGGGGTGGCGCCGAGTAGGAGGGGGAATCGCGGGGGAGGCTCGGAGAGGGGAGGCTGAGCTGAGGTTGCATACATTTGTTCAATCAGAAAACACAAACACACGCACACAAAAGGAAGCGCAGAGCGTGAACATGGGGGGAGGTGCAGAGTCCCCTCCCAGGCCCACCCACCAAAAGAGGAGTGGGTCGTTCGAAGGAGGAGGGCGGGGTATGGGGAGTAGCCCCAAATTTAAAAACCATGGAACCAAGAGTTTGCGTTTGATCAGCTTTATTTATAAAAATGGTACATATATAAATATTCTTAGACATTTTTGCATTTTACAAGGCTGAGGATTCTCGTTGTGGGTTTTTTGTGGGTTAGGGGATATGGGGTCTTTTGCTCCCTCCGTAGGAAGGGACCTCACCCCAGGACCTGCAGCTGCTGCCTTGGTCCCCATCGACACAGCGTTTTCGTTTGTCTTTAAAAATAATAATAAAAGGAATAAAACAAAAAGCAGGAGGGAAAAGCAGTGTCTCTAAGAGCCAATCACCTGATTCATAGGGAGTCCGGGGCTGAGCGAGCAGGCGCGGCCGGCTAGGGGCCTCTTCCGACCGCGGTGCCCAGCTCAGTCCATGTCCACCTCCTCGCCCTCGGGCGGGCTGGGTCCTGTCGCAGCGCCCGGCTCAGCGGCGCCGCAGGTGGCTGGCTCCCCGGCTGGGCTGGGGGCTCTGGGGTGCGGACCTGGCGATGTTTCGAGGGGTGGGGGCGGCGGGGCCGCGGGGCAGACGGTCCCCGCGTCCGCGCAGTCCCCAACACCGCTCTCGGCTGCCGCCGTTGCTAGGTCCCGGAAAGGTGCGGGAGGCGGTGGCCCCGGAGAGGCAACAACCTCAGGGCTGCGACGGGCGAAGGCCGGGTCTGCAGCACTGCCGGGTCCCGGGAAGGCGCCGAAACTGGCCTGCGCTGGTGGTGCGGGCGGCGCGGGCGGCGCGGGTGGCGCGTCCTTGGGCGCCAACTCTGGGCCCGCTCCACCCTTTAGCGCGGCCTGTGGCACCAGGAAGCCAAGGGGCTGCGTGATGGGGTAGAGCAAGAAGTGGCCCTTGCCAATCAGGGTTCGAGGTGCGCAGGGCAGCCCGGGCGTAAAGTCCAGCCCCGCGGTGGCCGCGGCGTTGGCTGGGGTGGCTTTGCGGCGCGGTGGAGAGTCAGACAGCAAGCTCTCCACGCTGAACGGGCTAGCCTTAGGCAGACCCGCGGTCGCTGCCGCTCCGGGCCCGCACGGGACCGTGTCCTTGTCCGCAGGGCGGCCTAGCCGCGACTGCGGGCCGGCGCCGCTTCTTTGGCTCGGGTAGAAGGCTGGGTCGCAGGTGCCAGGCGCGGGTGGCTCACCGGGAGGTATGGGAGCAGAACCCGTGACTCCGGAGCCGTGAGCTCCAGGGCCCTTGGCCGCGGCGGCAGGCGGCGGAGGCTCGGGTGGCTCTGGAGACAGACCTCCGCCTCCGCTGTCGCTGTCGGAACTGGGAGCGCTGTGTAGGGACAGGCCACCGGGAGAGTGCAGGTGGCGGCTCTGACTCTTGAGCAGTTTTTTCTCGTGTTTGCGTTTCTTCTTCTCCATCTTCTCCAGTTCCTTGCGAGCGATCTCCTCCGGGTCCATGGGCTCCCCGCTGCACGTGGTCGGGTGTGAGTTGTGTGCCGGCCGGCCCGGGCCCTTCTTGGTGTTCTCCTTCTTCCTCCACTTGGCCCGGCGGTTTTGGAACCAGACCTAGAACAGCCGGACAAGGAGGGAGGGGAGGCACAATCAGGCTGGCTAGCGGCCGCAGAGGCTGCGGATCTCCCTGCACTCCCCCAGGTAGGCCCGAGCGACCTCGGCTCCAGCGGGAACAACCTGAGCCAGGACAAGTTCTCTGCCGGCCCTTGTATGCTGATACTCCTGATACTCGGGTTGCAGCTTCGGCAGAGCTCATCCACCCGGAAGGGGCGTAGATGGGGCCTCTTGGCCAGCTTCCCGCTCTGGCTTCTCACCTCGGGCCCCAGGGAGCTGCCCCTTCCTCAGGCAAGGCCGGTGCGGCCCCGTGACCCCGTGCCGTCGAGAGTTCCTGGTCTGGAGGCAGCGAGCAGGGGCCCCGATTTGCCCTCGCTGGCATCTCACAGTTCTAAGGAGTCTGGCCTGGTGGTGAGCAGGAGCGGCTGAGCCTTCCACACCTGTCTTCGGCCCCCACGAGACTCTCAAAGCCCACATTTCAGGATCCCCCTTGAAGGGAAATCCGGATATTTCTTCCTCAGGAGGGCCTGTGAAGCCGAACTTGGATGGACCTGCAGTAGCCCACCTCCCCTATAACAGCTCCACAATCCTTCTTAGTAAGGGCTGTAGGCCAGGGACAAACAGAGCCTTTCCAAAGGAGTCCGGCCTGGCCTGGGGCGCTAGAAGGTGGGCAAGCAGGCCCAAGGTGGGCAAGCAGGCCTGAGGTTGGTCACGAGGCTCCCTGGGAGAGCAGAGATGCTCCTTAATGCTCTCTGCAGGCCTTGTCCGGGACAGCCAGGAAGGTTTTAAAGAGCACAGCAGCTAGCTCCCAAGACCACCACTGCCCAGCCTGACCGACCGGAGCCCTGGGAAGAGCTACCATGCCCTGCAGAAAGTGGCAATTTAAATGCTTTGTTGTGGCCATATAAAGTTGGCACGATTGCATACCAGACTGGCTCAAAGGGAGCCTGGTGGGCGCAGAAGTCTCAGGGACTAAGCCAAACACTGAGACGCGATAACTGCTTTCTCTTTTCTTTTTCAAAACTTTTGTGTGTGTGTGTGTGTGTGTGTGTGTGTGTGCAAATTCCAGGTTGTCTCACCACCAGAAATTACCATCATGTTAGAAGGGAAATGAAGAGATTTGGACTTCACTTAAGCCACACAACGAATTGGATAAAGGGATTTCTAAACAGAAGAGGCCAGGCCGCAACCCAGAACCCAAACATCTTTCAGGCAAAGCTATGGGTGCTAAACGGTATTTTGCCAGCGTATGCCTCCACCCCAGGCGCCCACCATGACACTGACCCCAAAGCTTCTTTACTCTAGGAAAGCATCTAATTATGCAGACTTTATTCTGGAATTTTATTACACCAAATTGACTATGTATTTTTTTTTAAAAAAAATACTGCCTCCTTGCTCCGCATGAAATCAAATAACGAAGAGGGTTGGGAAGGGAGGAATTTAATGGGTGAGGGTATTTCATTCAGACACCTTTTTTAAAAACCTCCCCTCTTTTTTAATGTGTTAACCGCATAAGTTTCTACCTCCCCTCCCTCGAATGTGCCACCCCCCCCCCATATCTGCAAGGCGATGGAGAAATACGTGTTTCTATCTTAATAGTACACAGGCCAGAGGTAAACAGTCTGCTTTGGGGTTCGGAGGGGAAGTCTCCGCTGAGAGCGTCCAGGCCACGGCCCACTTTGTACCCTCCTGTAGGGCTCTTTCGAACCTCGGTAGCCTTACCCCTCCGTTAGACAGTGCGCCGGGCTGCAGCAAACCCAAACCTTCCCGGATCGCACGCAGCCACTGCAGTGGCTACTGGGGCACCACCAGGAGCTCTCCCAAATCGCCCTGGTATTCTCGAGTTACTCACCTCCAGATGAGCGAAGGGGTTCAACCCTCACAATCCCCACCCCGACCAGTTCCGGCGCGCGGAGCTTGGAACTACCTCCCGCCACTTAGAACAAAGGCAGTCCTGCCTAACCGGGTCTCTGCCCGCCCAGGGCCAGACAGCTGACTCCCCCGGGCAACATTCGGTCTTTACCTGAACTCGAGACTCGACCAGGTCCAGGCGCAGCGCCAGCGCCTCGCGCATGAACACGTCCGGGTAGTGGCTCTCATTGAACGCCTTCTCCAGCTCCTCCAGCTGCCAGCCCGTGAAGTTGGTGCGGGTGCGTCTCCGTTTGCAGCCGGGGCTCTCCTTGTCTGGATCCCCCGAGTCTGCGGGCACGCACAGGACGCCACAAAGCTCAGCCACCCGCAAGATGCTTGCCTCACTTGCACCCACCTCAGGTGCGGGGCTCACGGAGGAGCCGGTTACTACTCCCCGACGGCTTGGTGCTCCCGCTCCCCCATGGCCCCCCGCTGTGTATCCCCCCCACTTCCCCGCCTCCAACCTACCTGCAAGCTTGAAGGGCTGGCTGTCGCTGGCCACACCGCAGGCGGCAGGCAGCAGCGGTGTCGGGTTGACCACCGAGGCGGCGGCCGCAGCGCACGAGCCGCTGAGCAGGCCGTCGATGGAAAAGGGCACCGAGGCCGCAGCGGCGGCGGCGGCGGCCGACTGCAGCTGGTGGCCGGCCAGCTCGTACACGTGGTGGTGGCCCAGCGGGTAGGGGAAGCCCACCACGCCGCCCAGCGAGCCCCCGAACTGGGCATGCGGGTGCTCCAGGAGGCGACCGTCCATCATCTCGCGCGCGGGGCCGGCGGGGCGCGGGGGCGCGGACGGCGGCGGCGGGGACAGGGGCCCGGAGCTCTACACATGCTTCGGCCCGCGCTCCGCCGCTTTACTTTATCAACATCAAGCTCTCGATAATTAGCCGCGGCCCGGGGAATTTGGGACCAATAAGAAGCGCTAATCGGCTCTGACGTCAGAGGCGTGCTGGGTGCAAGGAAACGTTTTCCATATCGATTGCTAATTATACCTGACACGCACCTCCATAAACAGTATCAGGAGCTGTCACAACAAGACGGGGTGGGGAGGGAGGGGCACCGCCGCGCTCGGCCGGCCCGGGGCCCCCGGCGAGCCCCCCACTCCTGCCCCCGCCGCTCCCGCCCCTCGCCTCCTTCTAATAGATTTCCCTTTAAAACATTCGCAGGCGTGTTGTGGGGATTTTTCACCAGAAATGCTGTACTCTCTGAACCTTTAAAGTGATGTTGCTCCAATTACAGAGAGACATTGAGCGGCAAATAGACTGATCCAATAATGGGAGATTCATCATCCGCTCTTTCCGAAACTGTCACATTGAATTTAAAACTACAAGGGCTTCTCTACCAGCCGCCTCTCTCGGGCTGCGGGCAGTCGCAAGCCGAGGCAACAGAGGGAGGAGGAGGGGAAGGAATGAGGAGGAGGAAGGGGAGAAGTGTCCCAACGAACTGGAAGATGGAGGGGAAGAAAAAAGAGGAGGAAGGACAAGCCCAGGAGGGGAGGGAAGAATGAAGAGGAGTCAGGAATGGCATAGAAAGAGAAAGGGAGGAGAGAGAGGAGGGTGGAGAGGAGGGGAGGATGGAGAGAAAGGGAGGATGGAGGGGAGGGGAGAAGAAGGGGGAGAATAGTGATGAGGGAGAAGTGGAACAAGGAGAGAAGGGAAGGATGGCTGAGGGGAGGAAGGAGAGAAAAGGAGAAGAGCAGGGAGGAGGGAAGGGAGGACGAGGAGGGAGGATAAAGAGAAGGGGAGAGTGAAAAGGAGGTTGGAGAGAAAGGAAGGATGAAGAGGGAGGAGAGGGAGGATGGGAATGGGAGAAGAAAGGGAAAGTGGGAAGAGGAAAGAGGAGGATGGAGAGGAGGTAGAAGGGATGGTGGATAGATGGAAGGAGAGGAAGGGAGGAGAGGAGAACTTCCAAACAGTGACTTCAGCCACCTATAAGGAGTCTAACCCGACACCCTCCTTCTTGATTGACAGTTACCCCATCAGTACCGATGGAGTGGAGGGTGGAGGCAGCTGGGGGCATCCTAACCCCACTTAACTCCCACCCATCTGGGTCCTGGACCCCAGCCCAGAAGAGGAGGGGATGTGGAAGGAGAAAGGAAAATGAGATAGTGACCAATGGTCCACACTTGCCCTCCAAACAAAACAACAACAAAACCCACGTCTCCCTCTGAGTCAGCTCTGAAGAATGGGATGGAGGTACTAACCCATCTATTATAATTAAATTATGTTCTCAGTAAGACGTCATTCCCTTCTCCACTGTAAAATATTGATAGACTCAAAACGAAATCATTAGGGGACATATCCTTAAATAAGTGGCAAGTGTGGACTGTGAGCAGGGGTCCACGCAGCCAGGATGGATGTGTATGTGCCTGTATCCTTTGTAAAATCAAGCTTGCCACTGGAGAGATGACTCCCCCCCCCCCCCCCCCCCCCCCGCTGGCCCCAAATTCATAGGCATAGTACTCTGACCCTCCCAGGCCACTTGCCCCGGGAAGAGAGCCGCTAAACATCATTGCCCCGGGGCACAGTGACAAATTGACTTTGGAAGAAAGTGACACAGGCCAGGCTGATAAGCCCCAAGCTGGGGAAAGGAGGTTCAAGCCAGAATGATGTGTGCCAGTCCACTGGGGAGAGGTGCCCAGACCCGCTGGGCGAGAAGAGAGGGAACCAGGCTGCCCTCCAGGGGTGGTTCCCCAACCCTAGTGTCCTGGGCCTGGACCCCAGACGGGCAGCAGTGAGGCCCAGCTTCTCAGCGACAGCGGCGGGTCTGCCAAATTGGACTTAATTACTCTCTCCTCTGTCTCTGAGGGAGGAGGGATTGTGCAAAGCTAGGGACAGGCCTGGAAGGTGGGGAACCCCTCTCCCCGTTTCTAGTGGCACTAGGAGGGCGCTGCAAGGGTTAATCCCGAGGTCAAGGGCCAAGAGCACTACTTTTCGCTATAATTTAATTTCTTTCGCTATAAATACTACACGTAAACGCTGCCCATCCGGCTCGATTTTGCCCGTGGCCACCGCCGCCTGATTTTCTGTCGTGCTCGCGATCTGGAATGCGCCCGGCGCGTGCTTCGGAATACAGAGCTGTGATCAATCCTGCCGGAGGGGAGGGCAGCGGAGGGGGCGGGTGCCGGCCCCGCTCCTCGCC